>NC_052084.1:37509832-37641141 GCF_015852505.1 Tachyglossus aculeatus
TGTGCATCAGTTGCCTCGTCTGAGAAATGGGGATTAAGACTGTGAGTTCCAAGGGAAATGGGCAGTGTACAACCTAATTAGTTTACATCTACACCAACGCCTAGTTCAGTGCCTGGCACATTAGTGCTTTACACCCAGTAAGCGCTCAATACATACAACTGAATGAATGAATGAAATACCATTAAAAACAAAAAGAAATGAGGGCTCAGTTGAGGAAAGCCTCTTGGAGGAGCTGTGAAAAGATCCCACAGCATTTATTTTTCTTTCTTCTGACTTCAGAATAAATCATGCTACTTCAGGTCTGGATTAGAGTACAAATACTCATGGTTGTTACCATTTTGTGAATTTTCTTTCAAGAGCATTACGTTCTTTAAGGAAACAGCCTTATAAACCCACAGAAAAGGCAGGAAAGGTAATAAAGCAACTACAGTCACAAAGCCGGAGAGAACCCAAATGGAAATGGTAAAAACATGGAAATCAGGACAAGCCCCCAAAGAGGAGTAAAAGCACACAGCTTGAGCTTGTAGGAATAAAATTTTAAGAGACAATGAAAAGAAAGAAAATGCCACTTGTGAGAGACATAAGTGTACTATGAAGAACCTGTCCAGAGAAAATTGAGGAACCACTTTAAAAAGCCTGATTAAAAACATTTCTGTGCTACTGTCTCAATGGTCCAGTTCAATTTACCATCTTTCCATCCACCAGATTGATCCAGAGGTGATCATTTGATATTTAATTCCCCACATCCCAACTCATGTTAACCCAACCATCCCCCTAAACACCTGTGTATTTTATATCTCTATCTTCCACTCCTACGTATAGACATGTATCCAATTGTGAATTTAATTATTCACTTGGCTATTACAGCCTGACTTTCAAATTTATACCTCTTTTTCCTCAGTTCATCTTCCATGTGTATGCATTGTTTATCAGTCTGTTTTGTCCATTGGATATTAAGCTCTTTGAGGGTAAGGATTGTGATTGCTCCTGGTGTACTCTTCCAAATCATTCATTCATTAAATCGTATTTATTGAGCACTTACTGTGTGCAGAGCACTGTACTAAGCCCTTGGGGAGTATAAGTTGGCAACATATAGAGACGGTCCCTACCCAACAGTTGGCTCATAGTCTAGAGGGAGGAAACAGACAACAAAACAAAACATGTGGACAGGTGTCAAGTCATCAGAATAAATAGAAGTAAAGCTATATGCACATCATTAACAAAATAAATGTAATAGTAAATATGTACAAGTAAAATAGAGTAATAAATCTGTACAAATCAGTACAGTGCTTAGCACCCAATAGGACCACAATGAATATCGTTAACTGACTGATTTTTTCTCACCTTCCTATTTAGGTCCTTCAAGAGTTTGTGGGGGCCAACAGCCAGCCAGAAAATTTGGGGACCATGTGTGGATTTTTGGTTCTCAAACAAATCTTCATCTGCCTTCCAAGGCTTGTATTTGAGTATTTACCCCCAGATCGAGAGAGAGGGCTGACAGTCACATTTCTGGATTTGAGTTCAATAATGGTATAAGAGAACGTTTAACCTTTAAACATCACTCTGATCATTCAATAAAACCCAGGCTCGGAAGCCCAGCTTTTAATGTATGAACTGTTTGGCACTTGGGTTTTATCACTTACAGCATTAAGGACTGAAAGGATCATTCATCTTGAAGGACAAAGAGTGTGCCTTTCGACTAAGTGTTATCTTGGGACGAAGAAGAGGATCTACAAACAGATGGATTTGTTCACTGCACATTAAATCTGAAAGGCAGAGAGCTGTATGCTATGGTCTAGTCTACAGAGCTGTGCTAAGCTGAAGGTCAATGATAAATCACTGAATTCCCTCATTGATATTTCCATTGGGTTTCAAAGGAAGTTGCAAGATGATCACTCCAGTGCCAGACACTCCAAACATTAAGGAAAACAACACAAGAACCACTTTTTTGAGTGTCCCAAGTGGCTGGGACTATCCCTCCTTCATTGGCTTATTCAGCCACACAAGCACACATAGGTGAACTTCACAATCAGTTGTGGCTTCTTCAAAAACAAAGGACAGCGCTCTGTATAAGGATCTTTCAGACGTTTCATTCACTCATAGGTGGTAAATGCATAGGTGATCTCCTCCCCTTCCTTAGACATTAATAATAATAATAAGCACCTGATAAATACCATTATGTGCTGAACACTGTGCTAAGCACTGAGGTGGATACAAGATAATCAGGCCGGACAAAGTCCCTGTTCCCTGTGTCACAGTCTAATAGAGAGGAAGAAAAGGTAGTTTATTCCCATTTTACATATGCGGAAACACCTGGCCCAGAGAGGTTAAATGACTCACCCAAGTCACACAGCAAACCAGTAACAGAGTTATTTCCTACCTACCATGCCTACCATTAAAATACAGCTATCTACAATAACACAATTATAAAATAACACAATCTATCAGCAGATAAAAGTGTGCTCTTCGTTTAATAAGGTTTGTGAGAGTTCTCTTTCTGGCCTGGTAAAACAGTACACAATAATGGAATGGCGACTTTTAAAAAGAGACATTCTTATTAAATTCATAGCTGTAAAGTACAATTCTCATCTGTGGAGCTCTGTAAGGTTATTGTAAATGTAGTTTTTTTCTTATGTTGAAGGGCCTGACATTTTTCACCCTCTAGGTAGTTGGTTTAACGAACTTTGAAACTTTATTTAGAGAATTCATCATTATACAGTGTTCCTTTTTCCCTAAATTTTTCAACTCACCTAGAAACAACCAGGGATTTAAGCCATCTATTTAGTCATTAGGAAGGCAATGGGACCTCACAGAAAGAATATGGGAGCAGAAGCCCAGTAATCCAGACTTTAAAACTCAGGTTCCTTGTCTCTACTTTCTACTTCCCTTGGTTTTAAATCAGTAAATGTTTTAATTGTTCCAGGAAGAATCAGTCAGCAAATACACACTAAGGCCCTCTGGGTCTTTGGGAGGTTTGGAGGCGAGGCAATCTCTGCTCTTAGAAACATAATTTTTGAAACGGAGGTGCAACCTGCCAGGGGTGTTTCAAGTTTCTAGTATCTCATCACTCAGCCCTGAGTTCATCCTTGCACTCAGAATATAGAGTCTGTGGTCCAAAGAGAATAAACTGAGCATCCAGGGTGGCCAAATAGAAAGAGCACAGGGTTGGGAGTCAGGAGACCCAGGTTCTAGTAACATCTCTGCCACTGGCCAACTGTGAGACCTTGGATAAGTCATTTAACCTTTTTGAGCCTAAGGTTCCTAGTCTGTAAAGTGAGGATAAGATACCTATTTTCCATTCCTTTTAGACCGGGAGTCCATATAGGACAGGGACTGAGCCTGGGCTCATTATATCATATCTATCCCAGTGCTTAACGCATACAAAACATTTAAGAAACACCATTTTAGGGCTTACACAAATTTAACTTGGCCCCACTTTTGTGGTATGTTAACTGAGGCAAAGCAGCCAAATAAAGACCTAATTCAGGGTTCTAAATGTCAATGACTTCATCATTAACATCATCATCATCATCAACCTGGCCCCACTTCTATGGTATGTTGATTCTGAGGGGAAGCAGCCAAAGACCAGATTTGGGATCCTAAAATGTCTACGACTTCATCATCAACATCTATGAATTTCTTTTTATGGTATTTGCTAAGTACTTACCATGTGCCAGGCACTGTTCTAAGTGCTGGGGTAGATATAAGTTAATCAGGTTGGACACAGTACCTGTCACACATGGTGCTGACATTCTTAATCCTCATTTAACAGATGAGGTATTAGGCAACACTGCTTCTGTATGAAATAAGCCCCTTGGTATGCAGAACACTGTTCTGGGTATTTGGGAACATTTAATGAAAGCAAGGGACACAGTCTCATCCCTGTCTTTTGCAGAAATGAGGTAAATTACATTCCATGGGAGGGACTTTGTTTAAATAGGGTATTTACAACTGCTGATGACCTGCAAAAGCTTCATTTCAATAATTCAATGTTACTAATTCATAAAAGCTGCGTTTTGGAAGTTCATTAATTTCCTCCTATTGTCAACCAGTCAATCAATGGTATTTTCTGAGTGCACAGAACTATAGTAAGTGCTTGGGATAGTACAACAGTCAGTAGACGCGTTCTCTGCCTACAAGGAGCTTGTTCTCAAATTTCCCACAATTCTCAAATTGCAACTGTGTTACATTAAATAATGGCACATGAAAAATGTGTACAACATAGAGATAGTTTGTACATTGTCATTGCAATCCTTTCATTCCATGTTCTCATTAAGCTTGAGTGGCTTTAGGGAAATGAACTTCAATAAGTGTGAAGCCTGGCATTAAATACTAATCTAAAACTAATTCTATCCTTGGTGAAAGCTTATAAATTCCACCGAGTCCAAAGTTGATAGATTGGGGGTTTTTTTGGTAAAGAAATAAAATGGGCTAATACTAAATTCTCTGAGAAAAACCCAGCTAAAATGAAAAGTTTTTTATAAGAAATAAAATCCAGTCCTCTTGTTGGCTGCAGTTGTCAATGCTTTCATTTCCTGGAATTTCATATCAATCAGAGGTATTTGTTGAGTTCTTACTGTGTGCTGTACTAAGTGCTAGGGAGAGTATGACAGAATTGGCAGATATGATCCCTTTCCCTAATGAGCTTGCAGTCTAACGAGAGAGACAGAAAAAAAGAAAAACTGACAGCAACCAAAATATTGATTCAATCTGGATGTCTCACAGGCAATGACATTTCTGAATGAATCCATCAATCAATCAACAGCATACAGGATACTGGATACTGGGCACTATATTATGGAGTCTGGTAAAATTACGGTGATCTCAACTATTCTAAGTAATTCTATATTCAATGTGATAGAAACTAGGTCATTTCTTATTCTCTATTCCCTTTCATGACCTAACTGAACTGTTTTCAAACTATTCACCACATCTAGCCCCTCATTTCCCATTGAAACAATGTGGAGGAGTAGGGCACAAAACTATTGTTTGATAATATGGGGATTTTCAAGAACATACCTTAAGTAGGGTTGCAGCAGAATGACTTGAAAATAACATTATGAAAGTCAAGCTAGGAATTTTACACATGCTGGTGGTGAAACCGAACAATAGGAGCATTTCAAAATCTGAGATACTTAGCACTCAAATGGTAATTATTAATTATATAGTAACAGAAACAGAATACCTCATCTCCCACACAAACCCTAACCTCCCCCTGACTTTCTCATCACTGTAGAGAGCACCACCATCCTCCCGGTCTCACAAGCCTATAACCTTAGCATTATCAACTCACCTCTCTCTCATTCACCCCACATATTCAATCTGTCACCAATTTCTGTCAATTCTACCTTCATAACATTGTTAAAATCATTCATTCAATCAATCATATTTATTGAACGCTTACTGTGTGCAGAGCACTGTACTAATCGCTTGGGAAGTACAATATAGCAATAAGGAGACAATCCTTGCCCACAACAGGTTTACAGTCTAGTGGGGTGGGAGACAGACTACAAAACAATTCAACAGGCATCAATATTAATAAATAGAATTATAGGTATTTACACATAAACATAAGTGTCGTGGGGTGGGGGGAGAGCAAAGGGAGCGAGTCAAGGTGACGTAGAAGGGAGGGGGAGCTGAGGAAAAGGGGGCTTAGTCTGGGAAGGCCTCTTGGAGGAGCTGCACCTTCAGTAGGGTTTTGAAGGGTAGGAAGAGTGATTGGAAAAAATCTACCCTCTCTTCTCCATCCAAACTGCTATTACACTGATCCAAGCATTTATCTTATCCTACCTTCTCATTGACTTCCCTGCATCCTGTCTCTCCCCATTTCAATCTGTAATTCACTCTGCTGCCCAGATCATTTTTCTAAAAAAGAAAATGCAGTCCATATTTCCCTACTCCTCAATAACCTCCAGTGGTTGCCCATCCTCCTCCACACCAATGGAAACCCCTTACCATCTGCTTAAAAGCACTCAATCACCTTGATATTTGAAATTTATATTTACCCAACCCCACAGCACCTATGTACATATCCATAATTTTAATATCTATTTCCCCCTCTAGACTGTAAGCTTAATGTGAGCTGGGAATTTGCCTACCAATTCTGTTGTATGTTACTTTCCAAAGGGCTTACTACAGTGCTTTGCACACAGTAATTACTCAATAAATGCCATTTAGTGATGGATTGGTATTGTAAAGGAAGTAACCTTCAAAAGGAGAAAATGCATTATACATGAGAGATGTGGCATAATAATAATGATAATAATGCAGTGGTAATATTTGTTAAGTACTTGCTATTTGCCAAGCCCTTTCATGTGTGCTTTGCACAGAGTAAGCACTCAATAAATATGACTGATTGCATAAGTGCTAGGGTAGATTCAAGATACAAGATAATCAGGTCAGACACAGTCCCTTCCCTCATTAGACTCATTATCTAAATAGGAGGGCGACAGGATATTAAATTCCCATTTTAAGAATGAGGAAACTGTGGCACAGAGAAGCTAAGGGACTTGTCCCAGGCCATACAGCAGGCAAGTAATGGAGTTAAATATAGATCCCCAGTCCTCTGACTCCCAAACCTGAGCTCTTTCCACTTGTCCATACTGCTTCCTGGTTTAGTGGTTTGGGAAAGTTTCTCTCCCTGACACAAAGTTTATGTTTGAGATGTTTAACTTAGTTGTCTTTCTGACCAAAGAAATAAATTCCTCTGACCACTGAGAACCATGAGAAGGGAATGAAATATATGTCTATCAATCAATGGTGTTTCCTGAGTGTTTACAGGGTGCAGATCACTGCATTAAGTACTTCGGAGAGGACAATACAATGAAGGTGATAGGCATGATCCCTGCCCTCTAGGAGCTTAGAAATCTCTGAAAAAATAGACATTAAAATATATTACAGATAGGGGAAACAAGAAAGTATAAGGCTATATACATAAATACTGTGGGCTGGGGGTGGAGTGAGCATAAAAGTGCTTAAGGGATACAGACCCACGTGCATAGAAAACACAGAAGGGAAGATGAACAGAATAGAAATTCATGTGAAATCTGGTGTTTTGAAATAAATGAATTAAAATAACAAAAATTAAGCATGACACTGTGAAGTCATAGGGCAGTTGATATATATTGCCAGAAGCCTCAAGAAGGACTCATACAGCTTCTAAATCCACAGATTAGATAAGCTAATGAAAACCAAGGTCATCTTTTTGAAAGGAAGAGAAGCTGAAAATAAGTTCTAGAAGACTTTAGAAAGTATTTCATCTGAAGGACAAAAAGATGTTTTGTCTGGGCACAGGTATCAGATGCCTTGAAATGGTTACATAACATACAGATTTGGACTTATTTTATGAGCAGTTATAATTCATTGATTTTACATGTCATCCCAAACATTTAAATATTCACCCAAGTACGGACTCTGTGATTCAGCTGTTTTGAAACGTTTCCCTTCATTTAAATGAATATTTGAATAAGCAGCTGGTGCCAGTAAAGTTTGTCCTCGCTTATGGCCTTCTTTCTACCATCATTACTGTGGCTTTTTATTACATGCTTTAAATTTTCTTCACAGATTCCATTTACCACCCTTATTCATTTTTCCAAAAGGTCTCCTCTAGACATTCTCCAGCCTCAAAGAATCCTTTCCAAATATATGTACCGACACTGAACAATGCTCAACCAAGATCTCTAACTTAATAAATTATAACAGAAGCAAAACACAGAACACATATTCTCAACCCCTCAAGGACTTTAATCTCTACTGAGGGAAAAGTGTCAGCAAAAGTCAGCAAACAGTGAGGGCCAGAGGAAGAATAAGGAAAAAAGGATATAATAGGTTGCAATATTTGTATGTCAGGAAGAAATGGCTGAATAAAATAACTGAACATACAATTACTCAATTGACAACTGACTCTCTTGCTCAGATTTCAGGCTAATTGTACCAAGTAATTCTTCTCCATTTTGAGTTAGTACATTTAAAATGTTCTTCTAAATGCATTTACAAAGCAATTGTTAAATAAACATTGAGAATGAACATTTTGAAGTGCACACAGAAAGTATTTATGAAAGGACACAGAACCTGGGATTTGGACACAATTTTCTGGTCCAAGTATTTTATGCAAGGCAGCAGCATGAGAGTGTTACTATCACATTGTAATGACCTGCTCAGCTTCTCCAGAAATCTGCATGAAAGCACCTTCACTTTTTGACAAGTTAATCTATCCCTCCACCTAAATCCTAAACGCTGCCTGTGAGATCACAATAAGCCACTCTGGGAATGGTGAGGGAGTTATAAAGAAAGGATTGCGACAAAACGTTCAAAATCAGAACTCACAGCAAGAACTATCACAAAGCAAAGCTATTTACCTTCAAGCTGGCAATAGGAAATAGGAGGCTAAGAAAAGAAGTGAAATGAAGAAAATATGTCAGTATAACAATTTAATTTAAATAGAACGTATTTCAAAGATCTCTGTGCATTACCCACTTTTGTCTGAAACCCCCATTTGCAAATTAGGTGTTTTTTTCCCTTTCCTGCCGTAAGTAGATTTAATTTTACCTTGAAGCCTGGTAACATCTGATAAATTTAAAACATAAAACTCATAATGAGCAAAAAGAATATATCTGTTTAAGTTTGCTTTAAGTTATTGTTTGCTCTATCATTTCCCAGCCGCTGGCTAGAATTCTTTTATTATACTGCTCCAGTTCAAAGGGAATGAATGAAGGAAAGAAGATGGGCACTTGGTCTATGACTTTGTTCTGGCTATAGTAGTAAGGGTCACTTAAGCCTCCCTCCTGCCTGGGCCTCACACTTCACATCTGACAGACCCCTACATTCCCCATCTTCAAGGCCCAATTAAAGTCACATCTCCTTCAGGAAGCCTTCCTTGACTAAACTCTCATCTCAACTAATATAAACATTTAGGTACTCCTGCCTCTCCACCCCCACAAACACTGATATACTGTCTTTAAAATCTGCTGCTTTACCGTATCTGTAATTCATTTTAGTGTCTTGTCTTTCTCACCAGATTGTAAGCTCCTTGAGGGAAGGGCTCATGTCTACTAACTCCATCACACTCTCCCGAGCGCTTAGTAGAGTGCTCTGCATTGACTAAACATTCAATAAATACTACTTTCATTATTATTAGAAGTAGATGGGGTGAAGACTGTATGTCCTACTGGAGGATGCATAAAACACAAACCTCACATTACAGGAAAACTGGGACTATAAGCAAAGATAGCCTTCAAAATATAATTTGACACAAGACCAGCAGTTTTCCATAAGCTACAACATTCTGTGGGCAAAGACTTTAGTAAGTTTTTGTCTAATTTTTAGGACAGAAAATCATCAAGACTTGCAGTTGGATGATTAACTAGATGGGCTTAGCCTCTAAAACAATATTTGTATAGGAAACCTAAGAAAGTCATCTTATTTTACTTTACTGCTCTGAGCAATCCATTACGAATGCTTGCTTGCTTGCTCAGTAGCAAGCCTCTTAATTGGTATACAAAGCAATGGAAGTCATCCAAAACTTCTTGCACAATTATTTTTCACTTAATTCAGCCCAAAAAGTGGATCTACCCAGACAACTGCAATTATCAGTATTCTTTTTAAACACTAATGCTTAACAATAAAGGGCTGTGTGTTAATTAACAAATCGAAAACCTACAGAGAAGTGTTTATTCATCAAAAGCTCATTGCTTATTAGACTTCCACTACATCTAAAAATCATATATTTTTTGCCCCTTAAAATAGCTATTTTTGTCTTGAAGCAAAGTTATTTGCTTTAGACTTTATAAGTGCAGACCTTGTACAAAGTTCTTGATAGAGTGTTAGCTATAGAAGTCACAATCCCTTCTTGATGCAGAATGCATTATGTTGATAATAAAGGGGCACTCGTGAGTAGGATGGTAGGATCAGTGGCACCTTTCATTCACTTATGCATTCAGTTGTATTTATTGAGCATTTACTGTGTCCAAAGCACTGTAATAAGCACCAGAGAGAGCACAGTATAACAATAGACATGTTCCCTTTTTGGATACAGAGGAGAGCGGCTACAGAGGACTAGGGCAATGTGTATGGTTGTGGCGGAAGTGCATATGTGTGATTTATAATTTAGTTCACACAGTGGGAATTATGACTATTCTGCTTTACTATGTTAACCCTAATTATTAAACTTGTTGTATTTGTGAAACACTTGATAAATGATACTGTACTAAATGCTGGGATACATATAATACAATCAGGTCGGACATAGTCCCTATATCACATGGGGCTCAGGGTCTAAGGGGGAGAGAGAACAGGAATTTAAAACCCATTTTACAGATGAGGAAACTGAGGCACAAGGAAGTGACCTGCCCAATTTCACACAGCAGGCAAGTGGAAGAGCTGGGGTTAATAATAATGAGGATAGTATTTGTTAAGTACTTACTATGTGCCAAGCACTGTTCTAAACTCTGAGGTAGATACAAGGTAATCAGATTATCCCAAGTGGGGCTCACAGTCTTAATCCCCATTTTGCAGATGAGAAAACTAAGTCACAGAGAAGTTAAGTGACTTGCCTCGTCATATAGTTGACAAGTGGCAGAGCCAAGATTAGAACCCATGACCTCTGTCTCCCAAGCCCATGCTCTTTCCACTAAGCCATGCAGATCCTCACTCTTTCCACTAGGCTTCACTACTTCTTGATGCAAATATTTTGCCACTTCGAGCCACTTCCTCTTGTTTTCAAATCTCCCTTTTGGTATTCTGCTCTCTTTGAATAGAGCCTTCAGAAAGACCAAAGTCTTCCCAACTTCTGCTCTTTAGACTGGTACATCTACTGCAGGTTCCTTGCAGCAGATGATGGTTATAGCCCATTCCTTGTGGCTGAGCTTTACTGTCTTTGCAACATTTATTCTGTTTTTCCCAAGGTATATGCTCCATTTGGTTCCTCATGTACCTCTCTCCTCTGTTAGATTGTAAGAAACCTGAGAGCAAGACTCTGGTATCCTCACTCATTGAGCACCTATTCCATGCACAATTGCTAGAAAAAGTACAGTAGAGTTAGGAGACAAGTGCTATTGATAGAACAATTGCTTGGATATCTTTCTATCATCCATTCTCTTTTTAAATTTGCCCTCCATTGAAGTTTCAGTTCTGGCAATGGTTGGTTTATGTTTGCTTCAAGATTTCTATAGATTTCACACTAACCTTAGGGAATTTATGAATTTTTAATGATAGAGTATGAGTACACAAAGACAAATGGTTCTTGGATGTCAAGAACTTCTTAATTTTTTACTCAAATATGATTTCAATGCCTAAAGATCATTAAATCAATAGAATTCATTAAACGTCTGTGTGATGAGCCCTGTGCTAAGTGCTTAGGTGAGCATGTTATAGTTAACAGACATGATTCCTGCCCTCTAAGAGATTACAGGGCAAAACAGTAATTTCTTCTCAGAGGTTTGACTTTATCATGTCAATTTATTTGTAAGCAGTGAAACAAAAGATCCAGAGGCTGGTCCAGAAAAGCAGTGCTTTGGCAGCAAGGGAATTAGAGAATCGCCATGCCCTCCAGGAGTATGTTGGGAAAGTGAAACAAAAGCCTAGTGATGGTGTCTTGGATGATGTGCAAGGGAAAGGAGAATGAAAAAAGATATACAGAGTTATCTTTGAAAAAGATATACAGAGATCTCCCAGAAGTCAATGGGTGAAAATTTTTGACTTTCAGTTTTACAAGCCTTTGCAACAAGGGAATAGGAATATAGTCTCTTTTTTTCTACTTAGATGGACAAAACCATGTATTTCATTTTAAGAAATCCCAAGTTAATTTGTTTGAAAGATGGCATGCACTTCTGTGTCAGTAATAATAAATATTCATCTAAGACGACATTAAACTCAATTTAGACTGTTGTATTAGAAACATCTTTTTTCTTTAAATTAAACAAAATAACATAATTTGGCTTTCATTTCTGAACTACAAATTGAACCTTTTATATTATTAAGCTGCATCTTGAACATGAAG
This sequence comes from Tachyglossus aculeatus, assembly GCF_015852505.1. Lineage (NCBI taxonomy): Eukaryota > Metazoa > Chordata > Mammalia > Monotremata > Tachyglossidae > Tachyglossus > Tachyglossus aculeatus. The sequence continues at coordinate 37,521,828 of NC_052084.1, forward strand.
TTCTGGAGGCCTTCAATTAATTTAGAGTGGGTTTCCTTGGAAACTGAAGGAGTAGTTTGGGGTTGGTTTTAAAACCAAAGCCATTTGTCTTTTCTCCCCATTTTAAAATAAAAACACACAAAAAAGAGAAAGGGCACATGGGGAATCTTCCAGAAAAACAGACAGTACTGTCTAGATGCATTTTCTGCTGCTGCTCAGAGAGGGAAAAATGTATATGAAGTGTGAGACTGTTTTGTGAAACTGAGGTCTCTACTCTAATCAGTTCGGGACAACCTTCAGTTGAGAGGCCTCTCAAAGGCTTGTTCTATTCTGGTGGGTTTGAAGGGCTTTGCAATTCATCTTTGTTTCTTCCTCCCACTTTCACCACCTGCAAATGATTTGTCTGTCTCTTCCATTAGATCATAAGTTACTTGAGGTCAAAGAATGTGTATTTTCTTGCTGTTGTAGAACAGCGTCTAATACCCTCAGCCAATTAGTCATTCCATAAAGACGCCTAGCCGAGGGAAGGGCTGTGAGCATCTCCTCTCTGGAACTCAGGGGAGGTGGTAGTGAAGAGGGGCTGAAAAGGGATGCCTCAGGTCCAAGATCGTAATGCTTTTCCCTAGCCATCATGGTCATTGGAGGAGTTGGCCTGTTTGGCACATATAATCTCTGAAGACAATGGCAGGCATCTACAGAGTTGCCATCATCCCCATGTTGATCCCAGGCTCTGAGTTATGGCCCTTTAGCGTGGCAACTGTGGTCCCTCTGTGCCACCTCAGGTGGAGAGCCATCAGAAACGGCTACAACTCATCATGAATGCTGAGGGGCTGTGGTGTTGTGGGATCATTCATTCACTCATTCAATCATATTTATTGAGTGCATACTGTGTGCAGAGCACTGTACTAAGTGCCTGGGGATCATCGGCACCAAGGAGTGCTCAGCTGCAATTGTGTGGGAATCTGATAATGTGGAATAATAAGAAGATGCCCGAGATGATCTCTTATGAAGTCTAGCATGGGAGTTCGCTCCAGAGGAAAAGACACAAAGATGTCCAGAAAGCCAAACACTCTGGATGCTCCTTTGAAACATTTTTGGGAACTTGAAGCACAAGGCAGATCAGCCTGGTATAATAATAATGGCATTTATAAAGCACTTACTATGTGCAAAGCACTGTTCTAAGTGCTGGGGAGGTTACAAGGTGATCGGTTGTCCCACGGGGGGCTCACAGTCTTAATCCCCATTTTACAGATGAGGTAACTGAGGCACAGAGAAGTTAAGTGACTTGCCCAAAGTCACACAGCTGACAGCTGGCAGAGCCGGTATCCGATCTTAATAATGGTGGTAATTGTTAAGTGCTTACTATGCACCATACACCGTACTAAGCGCTGGGGTAGATACAAGGTAATCACGTCCCACATGTTGCTCACAGCCTAAGTAGAAGGGAGAATCCCCATATTGTAGATGAGGGAACTGAGGCACAGATAACTTAAGTGACTTGCCTATGTTCACACAGCAGGTAAGTGGCAGAGTCAGGATTAGAGCCCAGGTGCTCTAACTCCCAAGCCCATGCTCTTTTCACTAGGACTCAGAGTTTCTGGCAGCTACACCAAAGGGAAAACAGGCTAAGAGAAAAAAGTGCTTTAAAGAGCTGCATCCTCCCAGCACTAACCTTCACTGGAGCAGTCTGTGGGTATAAATTTGCCTCACACCCTGATCCTGATGTGCATCTTGCTTTACATCAGAAGAGATGGGGGGAGGCCCATTAAGTAATTGGCAGTAAACTCCATCATCTAAATCATCTCACAGGATATTCTACCAGGAGCAGAACCAAGCCTTCACATGTTTCACCCACTCTAAGGCTACCCAAAGCCATTATATAGTAATGACTTTTTTTCCTCCCTATAAAGCTTAGGGACTGAACAGCTAGGAGAGTTCAACAACGAGAGGAATAAAATAGAGAAGTTTTTACCCACAGGCCCGGGTTGGTCATTTTGAGAGCCAGGAAAATGTTCCACACTGGCCCACTATGGTCCTAAATCCACAAAGAAGACTCCCAGGAGGAATCATCTCTGAGAAGGTCATTGTTTCAGATACAAGAGGTTACTTTCACCACCTTCTCAACTCATCTGAGCTTCTCCTAAAATTGCCTGTGAGTCAAGGAACAGAAGCGATAGATGTGCTGCTGATTGGCCCCATGAAAACTTGTAGGAGGAACTCACATGCTGGAGTACATGCACAGAAACTCACATGGACCTAAGGCCTATTGGCTGACCTGTGAATGGGCTGACAGATTTGAGGCAGACAGTCAGTGGATCTTCTAAAAACCAGAGTCTCAAATATATATCATGATTCTAGAATAGCTATATATTTTTTCATTGCTTTCAAGGTATCACAGTCCGAAGAGAACACACAAGTATAGCCAAACCTAACCCTCTGGTGGTTATTTCAAATGGAGACAAATTAAATGTATTATTTACCACATACTTAAATAATTCAGTATTATTTAGAATAGCAGATTTTTTCATGTCTTCACATATTCTCTAGCACAGGCAAATGATCCAGTTTAGAAAGCACCAAAATCTTCACTGTTTTTGTGACAGTGGGAGCCAGAAAAAAACTGATTTACAATTGACTTTAATAGAAGAGAACCCAAGCCCTGATTTTTGATAATTGAAAATACACTTCTCTACCACAGATAACTATGTTGAAATGGGAATAAAATAACAAAGGTACTGAAATAGTGATCCAGATATTTGTTGGTATTTGTGGATTCCATGCTGTGACAAAGTTTCACTTGAGACAGGAAAATATTCCTTAATGAATTGCATATTTGAGGTTTTGGGGAGGGATGGGTAAATAGCCTGACTCCCTCTTTAGGCCTCAGGGAACCAAACCAGAATGTGGTCCTGGCTCTATTTGTCTGGACATGCTGGGGCCTCCATGTCAGCCCTTCTCTTGTACATATTGCTTGACCATGTAAACTCACAGATTAGCTTGGAAATTATTTAGTGGGAGTTGAATGCAAACATCTCAGCCTCACTGTAGTGATGGGAAAGTAAACCTGGTTGAAGAAGCCAGATTTTTTTTTCCTAATGGTTCTTGTTGTGTGCTTACTGTTTGTGCAGCCAGGGCATTTTACTAATCACTTGGAAAAGTACAATACAATGATAGTGGTAGGTACAATCTCTGCCCAAGAGGAACTTACAGTCACTCTAGAAGAAAAGGACCCACCTCAATCAGTAAGCAGGTGATTATTTGATTTTCAGATTATCCAAACCCTTAATTTTTTGCAATCATTCCCTTCCCAGGCAATCTCCTGCTCATTAGCTCCTCCACTAGAGAGGATGAAGGGAACAGGAAAGGAGGTGAGTCTAAAAACTAAATTATTCCCTATAAACACAGATAATGAGATCTAAAAACATTTGATCTAGTTAACTGGAGAGCTTCATGTGATATGCACTGCAAGATCAGCAGCAGTTGATATAACTGCTATGAATAATAATAGTTGTGGTATTTCTTAAGCACCTTACTTTGTGCTAAACACTGTCCTAAGCACTAGAATAGATAGAACACAGTCCTTGTTCCATATGGGGCTCACAATCTAAGTAGGAGGGAAAACAGGTAATAAACCCCATCGTACAGATGAGGTAACTGTACAGGTATGTACACAGATACAGATACATTAAGTGAATTTCCCAAGGTCTCACAGCAAAGTGGCAAAATCAGAAGTAGAACTTGGTTCCCCTGGTATCCTGGCCTGTGCTCTTTCCACTGGACCACAATGTTACTCAATTTTTGCAAGCAGTAAGAATGACAACTACCAACCCTCATTTAACCAGAGTGAGAAAAAGAGCATTATTTATTACAAACTTTGTGCAATACTCTAAATAAAGGAAACCTTCAGTAATTTTACAGTCCAGTGGAAGAAAACATGAAATGAAAATATGAAATGCATGTTTGCTTGGCACATATGCGCTTAACAAATGCCATCATTATTACATTTATATGGTTGTATGTATTTCTCTGTGTCTACATGTGTATGTATTTGTAAATACACACACGACTGTGATGCTGAAACATGGAGCAAAAAACGAGGTAACGAGAGGCTTGTATATTAAACAGCAAACATCTACTCCTGCTCAGTGAACATGTCAACCATCAGCCCATAATCACCCACACAATTTTCTGCTCATTGAATGAGACAGAGAGCTAGAGACAGAGATAATGAGACACGGAGACCTAGAGAGGGGATATTTTAGACACACCCAAGTTCCAAGCAGTGGCACTGTGTTATACAATTATTATACTCTCAGAAAGATTTGAAGGCAGATCAGAATAACACTGCTCTAAGATTCACTTGAGAGATGGGCTATCCTTTGCCCAAACCATTTGAAACTTCCACCCATGGGAGATATCCCCCAAAACTTTCAAATTAGATAATTTTCTGAGATTGTAATGAAAAGAGTTTGAGAAAAATATCTGGTATTATGTCATGAAAATACATTTCTCAGAAGACAAAAAAAATTCAGAAGTGAATATAATTCAAGCCAGGAGCATATTAAAGGAACAGAACCTGGAAATTTGGCTCAATATTAATGGTGTCAAATACATTTGAGATGGATTTTTCAGTCTGCTCTATATAAGAATGAACCATTATTATAATTTAAAAGGCTGCAGAGTTGTTGCAATCTAAATAGAGGCATTGAAAGGATGATTAGGCCGTTGAAAACTAAATGCTACATTTTAAGATAGCAAAATTCATGAAAAACCATCATTCGATGAAGACACATATGCTTTTGCCTACAACCACAAAGGCATAAAAATGTGAAATCCTTCTGGGAAATCACTTCACCACATGCATACGCACAAACATACACACACACACACAAACCTTTAAAGAATTTTGAAAATTAAGCTTTTTTGCGGCTCCTTGGGTATCACAGAAACACCCTATAGGACAAGCTCATGCCTAGAACGACACATTTCCAAAAATTTCCAACATATTAAAGATGAATGCATGGAATTGGAATCCTTACATCACTTTACAAGTTCAAACTTCAGCATATATTTGCTCATTTGCCCTCCTATCCCAGAGGAATGAGTAGAAGTTAATAATAGCAACCTATTTTGCAGCTTGACAAGTGAGGTCAAGGGAAGAATAGTTAACTATATACCTTTTGTAAGGGCAGAGCCAGGATGAATATCCAGGTTCCCAACAGCCCATCTCAAGCCCATTCTGTTAGACTTAGGTAGACCAGGCGTGTGGATTTATTTTGGACAGTATAGATATCTCCCAATCTATCACATCCGATGTTTGGTTCTTCGGGACACAGAAATCCCACAGGGAAAGAGAACAGCTGATACTCATGGGCATTTTGATCAATGGGAAGAAGGTGTGTGTCCACACCACTTATTTATGGGGGGTGGCTGGGGGTGGGAAGGAGAGAAAGGGGGTCCCCCGTTCAAGAGCTTCATCACAGCTCAGGCCTCGAAGAGGGAGGGCCAGCCCCAGAGCCCAGCTACCAGAGACTTGGCAAACACGCAGTCTGGGTGGTATGAGGCAGCCTGCTCCATGCCACTTGGGACCTTGGAGCATTTGCTATTCAACCCATCCTCATCCCTATTGCACTTACGTACATAACTATACCTCATATATTTTAAATCATTTATATTAATGTCTATCTCCCCCTCTAGACTGTAAGCTTGTTGTGGGCAGGGAATGTGTCTACCAACTCTGAGTGCTTAGTACAGTGCTCTGCACAAAGTGCTCAATAAATATGATAGATTGATCGACTGATGCTTCAGTCTGGGGAAGCTTACATATGCCACAGTAAGGATGACCAGTGATCCCCACTGCTAAAAATATCTTCCCAGAATGAAAGTGCCAGAAAATAGAGAAGCACCATGGAAAAAGCACAGAACTGGGAGTCAGGAGAACTTGATTCCAATCCGGGTTCCACCACCTGCCTTACTTAACCCCTCTGTGCCTCAGCTGCTCAGTCTGGAAAATGGGGATTAAATACCGCTTCTCCCTTCCTTTGAGACTGTGAACCCCAAGTGGGACAGAGGCTGTCTGCTCTGATTACAGCATATCTATCTCAGTGTTTGGCACAGTGCTTAGCACATAGTATGTGCTTAATAAATATCACAATTATAATTATTAATACAGCACCAATTGCAGAATCCATTTTGAAGATCTTCCAATAGATTCCTTAAAATCCTGTGTAAGAAAATGTGAAAATGCATAGCTGGAAAACCAGTTTCCTCTACTTGTTACTTGCCGGTATTTAATGAGCCTCTGCTTTATATGGAGAAGGTGCAGAATCCTTCATGTATGCAGCTGTTAAAGCCAAAGGAATTCTGGATTCCATGAAGCCTAACTGTACATAAAGCCAGGTGTGCTGGGCAGCTTCAACCCGGAGGCATCTGCAGGAAATCAATCTTGGCACTCACACACATGCTAACTGGACACACATTACTGTAACAACCTGGAGCTGGCTGTGTCTGAAGTAGAGCTTTCAGCCTCAAATACAGGTTTTACTTGCACATGAGAAGCAACATAAATCACAGACAGAAGTCAGTCAATCATATTTATAGAATGCTTACTGTGTGCACAGCACCGTACTAAGTATTCAGGAGAGTACAAGACAACAGACACATTCCCAGTCCACAATGAGTTTTCAATTTAGAGGAAGTCAAACTGACATCTGGAATTTTTTGCATCTAGGGAGTTCCCATTTGGCTTCCTGCAGCTATTCTTTGTGCTGGAGAAGCAGCGTGGCCTAATGAAAAGAACACAGGCCTGAGAGTCAGAGGACCTGGGAATTAATCCCAGCTCTGCCAATTGCTTGTTATGTGATTTGGGGCAAATCAGTTAACTTTTCTGTGCCTCAGTTTCCTCAACTGAAAAATAGGGGTTCAATCAATACCTGTTCTCCATACATTTTAGACTGTGAGTTCCATGAGGTACAGGGACTGAGTCTCATCTAATTAACCTGTACCTACCCCAGCACTTAGCACAGTGTTTGACACATAGTTAAGCACTTAATCAGCCCTTAGAACTGTACCAGTGCTTAGAACAGTGCTTGGCACATAGTAAGTGCTTAATAAGTACCATCATTATTAAATTGCATAAACAAAACTTCTTCTGGGGGTTCCCTGACAGATTGGGTGTCCCAGTCTGAACTGCTTTCCCCCTTCTAGACTGTGAGCCCATTGTTGGGTAGGGATTGTCTCTATCTGTTGCCAAATTGTACTTTCCAAGCGCTTAGTACAGTGCTCTGCACACAGTGAGCACTCAATAAATACAATTGAATGAATGAATGCTACTCTTCCCCCTAGAGGAGCCCTGGTTAGTACTGTCCTTTACAAACAGCCTCAAGGCACAGCCACTTTACCTCACTCCTTCAGTCTCTAATACTCCCCAGCCAATCCCAGCTCCTCCCAGTGCTCTGCTGTTCCACTGCGAGCCCTCTCCAATTAGGAAAACCTGGGCCCTCAGCAAGCCATCAACACTGCTCACACTTGAGCATGCCATCAATCAAATTTACTGGTCCTTACTATGTGCAGAAAACCGTACTAAGCACTCTGGGAGAGAAATCAGTCAATCAATTGTATTCATTGATTGCTTACTGAGTGTAGAGCACTGAACTAAGTGCTTGGGAGAGTCCAATATAACAGAGTTGGTAGACATATTCCCTGCCCTCAAGGAGGTCAAAGTCTAGAGGAGGACACAGACATTAAAATAAATTATGGATTTGTACATAAGTGTAGACCCCTTGTCAAATCAAATAGATGAATCCTACTTGGGAATTCAAGATAAAATAAAATGACAGCCTCTTTGACTGGCTCCCTAGCATCCCGTTTTGATAAGGAACTTACGTATTTACAATGAGATGTGCAATAAACTGATAAAATTTCTCTAAAGAAATTGCTCTGTAAATAGAAGCTGACCTAGGAAGATGACAATCTACTTTTCAATACCTCCATAATTCTCTATCCAAATAGCCTCCATTGTGTCATAACAACCTAAAGGATTAGTAGGGACATGAAAAATGTGATGGCCCATATAAATGTGTGCTGATACTAATGGCTATTATTATTGAATATTATGGAATTACACAGAAAAGAAAACATTGGACTCATGTATAAAATATTGCTTGCTAATTTTGAATTTTATTTGACTTTACTCCTAGCAGTTCTAGGCCTTCTCCTGGGTTAACTTGATTGACAAAGGCAAATATCAGCTTGATTTTCATGAGATCTCGGGTTCAGATTTGGAGCGAATGTGCAAGTAAATTCTGATCAGCAGTGTCATGGGTTTTCCAACCTTAATATGTTATCCAAATTGGCCATCCCTATTTCAAAAGCACTATTCCCATGGAATGTGTTATAAATTTGGCATATATTAAATAATTGCTTTGTGCCAGGGTAGATACAAGATAATTCAGTTTGGACAGCTTCCGTCCTTCATGGGGCTCATAATGTAAGAGATGATGGTAAATGGAAAGATGTTTAAAACTATTAGAATAATATCATATCCTAGAAATTACTGAAACCAATGTAGCACCTTCAAGGGTTTGTTTTTTTACAGTATTTTGTGTCAAGCACTGAGAGGTGGGCTGCGTACAAGTTAATCAGGTCAGTCACAGTCCCATCCAACATGGATCTCACAGTCTAAGCAGGAGGGAGAACAGATTTTTTTTAATTTATATATTTATTTTATTTATATTCATGTCTGTCTCCCCTCTAGACTGTAAGCTCACTGTGGGCAGGGAATGTTTCTGTTTGTTGTTGTATTGTACCCTCCCAAGTGCTTAGTACAGTGCTTTGAACATAGTAAGCACTCAGTAAATATGATTGAATGAATGAAGGTACTGAATCCCCATTTTGCAGTTGAGGAAACTATGGAACAGAGGAGTTAAGTGAGTTGTCCAATATCAGACAGCAGACAAGTAAGTGGTGGAGCACAGGTCCTCATTCTCAGGCCAGTGCTCTTTCCACTAGGTCACACTGTTTACCATTTGGTTAATGCTATTATCTCAAGGTCCACATGCCTTCCAGGATCTACCAAAGATGTGCAGCTTAGCTACATAGTTACCTTTTCCAAAAAGAGAATTAGTGTTGTATTTGTCCATCCTAATCCCATTCAGAATCCCCTGAATGGACAGGTGATGGGTAAAAATGTGTCCTCCAAATGTAGAGACTACAAAATCAAAATGGTCACAACTGCAAGGTCTCTCTGGAGAGGGGTTGTCAGGTTGATACTCAGAAAAAGGTGAAGATTTAAGAGAGAGAGATAGGGTGTGAAGTAAAAAGAGCCAGAGAGAGATAGAAATAGATATAGAGATGCAGAGAAATAGAGAAAGACAGAATCACACACAGAGAGAAAGTGGGGGGTGGGAGATTTTTTTTAATGGTATTTGTTAAGAGCTTACTATGTGCCAGGCACTGTACTAAGTTCAGGGGTAGATATAAGATTATCAGTTTGGACACAGTCCCTATTTCATATAGGGCTCACAGTCTTATTCTCCATTTTACAGGTGAGGTAAAAGAGGCACAGAGAAGTCAACTGATTTGCCTAAGGTCACATATAAAACAAAAAGGAAGCTGAAATCCCCATCTTCTGACTCCTAGGCCCGTGCTCTTTCCACTGGGCCATGCTGCTTCAAAATGCATTTAACCATAAATATTCTGAAAGCTTTATGGCCTAATTTTCAATCAGATAATTGCTTAGATACAGGACAAACCTCCTCTAGGAGGTTTCGTCTGCTCAGGGTGAGTTAAAAATGGCTCACTGCAAAGTTCTGCTTGTGGTGAATTAGACAACATATGGGTTTAACACAAAATTCAGGCTAACGCACTTTCAGAACTGGCAGACACTGAGATGGAGATAAAATTCACTTGGGAAAAATATGCTTTTTCCCCCCTCTAAATAGAGATTTGTCTGGAAAATTAGCCACTCTGAGGGTTTTTTTCAGCCAGCGGTAACAGATGGCCATGTCGGTGATGGGCCAGTGAGAGTACTGAAGAGTTGATTATCAAGGCAGGCTGAATGTCCATAGGCATCCAGAATTGGGCAGAATGCCTAGAAATGCTGTGACCTTTCCTTTTACCAGGTTTTAAAACATGAAGTGGACATTGCTACACAAAAAGAAAATAGAAACCCACCCAAAAATCCATTTCACAAAGCTTAAATTTGCAACGATGAATTTCTCTCGTTATTTCTAATATTTATATTTTGCACCTACAGAATTATTCTCCTGGCCATATACTGAAAAAAAAAGTGGAACAGGAAGGGATGATTTTCAGTTGATCAAGAGATTGAAGTTGTTGAATTTGGAAATCAGTTTCAGTAAAATCAAGGCAATACATCATTGTTATCAAGAGTATTTATCGAGCATTTTTTCTGTGCAAAAAAAAGAGAGGCAGGGACACAAGTGGGGAGATGGAGTCATGGAGGAAGATAGACAAGGGCAGTGAGAGACAGACATTCTGGCACAGAAAGAGACAGTGGGTTTTTTTTTTAGAGTGAGATATAGGGGCAGAGACAAAGATAGAGACTTACAGACACAGCCAGACATATAGCCCAAGAAACCATCAAGAGTAAAAGACGCAATACCAAATTTGTTTTCCAAATACACTTAAATAGGTTAAAAATGGTTGAGAATGGCTTTAATATTTTGAAATGTAAAGTTTATCTGTAAACGTAGTCTAAAATACCTTAGTTAACATTGCATCATTACCACATAATCTGTACTGTAACAGTATTTTAATTTTTCCTATTGAATCTCCTATCCATAAATGTTTATGAATAGTGCATAGAAATATCCACACACATATTTACTAAATTAAAACAGCTGCAAAATGGCTTTTACTTCATAGCTTAAAAAATGTTTGAAACACACTCCTAATATGAAGGTTAGCCCTCGAGACCCACACAGTAAAATTGAACTTGATAATGGAACTGTAGAAATCAAATTTTGGCCTGGAGAGAGTACTTTGTTACCAGATTTTTGTTATTTGAAATGAAATTAAGGATCATATTTTTATTTCTGTAACATTTTGTGATTTCAAATGGAACTGTTAGGAGGAGAAAGAAACTGCTAGTGACTGTTATGCTCAGTTGGGGAAGAAATGGGGTACTTGGTGAGGGAAAAAGAAAAAAAATCAATTTTAGTATTTGATTCTAATGAACAGAACATTTTCAGAGAGGTTCATCTTGGCTTTTTACCCAGTGGTTTCTCTCAGGCAGAGCAAAATGGATTACTGTCTTTTTGCAGGGGCATTATCTCCTTTATGACCTCTGCGAGAGGGGGTGTATTAAATGATGCTGAAGTGCCTAAGATTATAAACATCCCCCTCAATTGGGAGAGCAGTTTACCCAGGACTATAGCATTTACATTTTCACACTGTTGACAAGCTATCCAATATGCACATAAATAACTTTCAGCACCACACCCACTGAAAGGGTTAATAGACATCACTGCCCTGAATCAGTAATTACAAAAAAATGGCATTTATTAAGCACTCATCATATGCTAAACATTGGAGTAGATATATGATAATGAGATGGACCACCATTCCTGTCCCACATGAGGTTCAAAGTCTATGGAGGGGATAGAGGACCTGATTCTAATCCCAGATCTGCTATTAGCCTACAGTACGATCTTGGGCAAGTCACTTCATTTTCTGTGCCTCAGTTTCCTCATATATGAAATGGCAGTTAATTCCTGTTCACTCTTTCCTCTAGACTGTAGGCCCCATGTGGGACAGGGACTGTCTCTGACTTGAGTATTTTATATCTACCTAATGTTACAATATTTAGCACATAATAAGTGCCTAACAAATACCACATGTATTATCACGAGAACCGTTCAATCTTCTTATTTACTGAATGTCTACTGAATTCAGTGAACTAGGCCCTAGGAAGAGTATAGAAGAGCTAGTAGACAAGATTCCTGCCCTCAAAAACTTACAGATGAGCAGGGAAGATAGACACTAAAATAAATTACAGCTAGGACTGCAGGATTGTTGTGGACAGGGAACATGATCACCTCTGTTGTACTGTACTCTCCCAAGTTCTTTGTTTGGTGCTGTACACACAACAAATGCTCAGTAAATACCATCAATGATCACAGGAGCAGGAACAGAGGAGGTAAAACACGTACTTAAATGCTAGAGAGATTTGTGGGCACTTAAGAGATTAGGTGGTGCAGAAGAACAGTTGTGGGATTTAATGGATACAAGATGGGGAGATTAGCAATCATTCAGGGAAGGCCCCTTGGAGAAGATGTGATTTCAGAAAGGCTTTAAAGAATGGAGGAGCTAAGGTCAGTTGGATGTAAAGGAGGTGGAAGTTCCAGGTAACAGGGATGAAGCGAGAGAAAAGTTGGCATCAAGAACAATAGAAGTAACAAAACTGGTAAGGACTTTAGAGTGGTCGAGTCCTATTTTTAGATTTTTATTCATGGTCTTTTTGGGGGAACAAGGTTGGATTTTAAATTAGCATATAAAGATGCATAATAAAGTGTCACATTAGCATAGGCCTACTTTACCACTCAATTCAAATCTACAGTTTTAGATTTTCTTGAGCTTTAATCTTTAGAAAATGCAATTATCCTTAGCTAAATAGAATGATGCAAACCAAATCCATTTTATTTCTAGCAGAAATTGAAAAACAATTTCTGAGAACATGCCTCTACACTTCAATAAGCTTACACATATGTATGTAGGGGTATGTATACATGTACATATATATAGTAAGAGAGAGTGAATGCTTTTGCTGATTGAGATTTAAATGAATGAAATGATTTAAATAAATGATTTGAAGGTCACTTTGTTCAATCAGTCTGAATTACTCAAACCACTTTCTACATAGCTCCTGGGACAGAATTATGATGTCTTTTACTCTTCCACAAGCATTCAGTGCTGCTCAGTACCTTATTTTATTTTGGTCCTTATATAAATTTTGGATACAGGGCTTGTTTTATGGAAAGAGATTATTCTTGTACATGTAGAATTGGAATTTCATCATTATATGAATTGATTAGTACAATGAACCAACTCATACCCTTCTGTAGCACTATATATATATATATATATATATATATATATATATATATCTGTTCAATTGTTCTGTGCTAATTTAATCATTTATTTGATTACTTGTCAGTAGATACTTTTATTCCTGCCTCTCCATTAGAAGGCAAACTCCTTGTGGACAGGGAGAATGTTACCTCCTTGTTTTGTACTTCCCAAGTATATGGGAAGCAATGTGGCCTGGTGGAAAAGAGCATGGCCCTGCGAGTCAGATGATTTGGGTTCTAATCCCAGTTTAGGGATTTGTGTGCTGAGTGAGTTTGGGCTATTCATTTAATTTCCCTCTATCTCAGTTACCTCATCTGTAAAATGGGGATTTAGTACTCATTCTCCCTCCTGCTTGGTCTATGAAAACAGTGAGGGACTATATTCAGCCTGATTATCTTGTATGTACCCCAGTGTTCGGCACATAGTATGTTGCTTAGCAACTACCACCACCTTCCGCTTAGTTCAACATATTGCATGCATTGGATGATGCATCCTTCGGCTTAGTTCAACACATTGCATGCATTGGATGATGATGATGATGGTATTTATTAAGCGCTTACTATGTGCCAAGCACGGTTCTAAGCTCCGTGGAGGTTACAAGGTGATCAGGTTTTCCCACGGGGGGTGCTCACAGTCTTAAACCCCCTTTTACAGATGAGGTAACAGGCACAGAGAAGTGAAGTGACTTGCCCAAAGTCACACAGCTGACAAGTGGTGGAGCTGGGATTTGAACCCATGACCTCTGACTCCAAAGCCCGTGCTCTTTCCACGGAGCCACGCTGCTTCCTATGCTCAACAGATGCTAACAGCTACTGCTACCACAAGGGTGTTGGTAATCAAATTTAGTGGGTGGTAATGTTGGCTTCTGGGCATCCCTCCAAAAATATAGGCAGCTCTAGAAATACAGTTACTACAGTATTTTCATTATTAGTGATGAATGAAAAATGATCCACTGTCACCCAGCTTAAGCTTCAGCACTGCATCCTACCAGTTCTGTATCTCACCAGGACAAATCACAATATTCTGTCAGGAATGACAAAAATGTAAATTGGTCTACTATTAATCTTCCTGAAGACCAAGTATATCTTCCACACAAACACATAGAAGCAGAGTTGAAGCTGTTTTTCAACTTGAACTTAAAATCCAAATTGAATTCCATTATATCAATAAACAGGATTCACTGATTGCTTAAGTACAGTGCTAAGCGCTTAGTACAGTGCTCTGCACACAGTAAGTGCTCAATAAATATGATTGAATGAATTGATTGCTTACTGTGTAGTGAGCACTGTGGTGAACACTTGAATGAATACCAGAAGCTCCTTGAGTGAATATAAGATGCATCTTGTGGGTACGAAACATGTCTATGAACTCTGTTGCATTGTACTCTCCTAGTTCTTAGTACAGTGCTCTGAACACAAAAGCACTCAATATATATAGGTTGATTGATTGATGGAAGAGTGTACTGTCTAGAGGAAGCATAGGAGAGCATATTGGGAATCTGGACAATAGCAATGTTCATTTATCACCTTTTGGGATTATATAAACCATCTCTAAGGCTCACATACAACAGCTGCTTCAGTATCCCAAAATCATCCATTGGTCTCCACCTGACTAGGCCAGTGAAGGCAGAGATGCTGTGAGCAGAATTGGTTTTCCTGAACACTTGGACCTGACTCTGGTTTGGCCTGTGTTTGTTAACCTCCCAGAAATATTGTACAGCCATCCTCTCTGGGAAGTTTGTTTATCATTTGACTTGGTACATGAGTCCAAACACCATGAGAGAAATGTGAACAAAGAATTGGGGGGAAAAAAACTGATTGGAAAGGCGGGAAGCATATAAAGAAGTTTTCTGCATGTGGAAAGATCATATTTCCATTGTTTACCACCATTTTCCTAAGAAGGTGAGGTGACACATCAACATCACATATTTTAAACATTGGCCTTTTTTTACTTTATCTTCAGTAGAGTCAGGAAGTGATTTACAGAGAGCTAATACTTTTCTTTTTTAATATGGCAGAAAAAAACATGAGGTTAGCTTTAAAATTACAAAAAAGCATCTTCAAGAAAGATGACAGGGACTAGTGGGAAGAGCACAGGGCTGGGAATCAGGAAACTGGGGCTCAAGTGCCAGCTCTGCCACCAGCCTACTAAGTGACCTTGTTCAAGTCATTTAAACCTCTCTGTGCTTGAGTTTTCTCATCTATGAAACAGGGATAAGATCCCTCCTATCTCTCTTTCCTTCCCTATGAGACCTCTGTGTCTGACCTGATTAACGTCTATTTACTTCAGGGTTTAGTACATCATGGTGGGTACGTAATACCTGCTTAATCAATACCATAATCCCTCTAGACTGTAAGGTCAATATGGACAAGGACCATGTCAGCTAATTTTGTTGTGTTGTACTCTCCCAAGCACTTAGTACAGTGCTCTGCACATAGTAAGATCTCAGTAAATTCATTGAGTGATTGATAATTAATAATTTTTAAAGTTTAAGATAACATTTTCCCTAGTTTCCTTTTCATCTATTATTTGAGAAAATTAAGCCAGTAGAGATGTTTATGGAATTCACAAAAAACTCAAGAATTCAAAAAATACTCAGTGACAAATTACTCACTGCAGCAGGAAGAAAAAATGCAGTAGAAAAAATATTTTAAAAAGAAGCTTTTGGCAATTGCGAGAGGCACTTAAAACTTTCAAGTAAATAATTAGGGTTAATGCATTCCCCACTTAGTTATTCATTTCACAGTTTAAATGCTAGAAAGAAGTCTTCCTGACCTTTAGAGGGGGAAAATATGAACCCGAAAAAGCTCTAAATGATTAACAAAATTCACCATCGGCCAAGCGTTTGGCATCAAACTGACCCTAAGCACCATTCCATTTTCAATATAACCCCTTTGGTTAATTGATGGAGTTTGCTGTCATGAAAGTCTCAGGCTGAGACTTTAGCATGGAAACCTGCCTGGAGGAGTTGATTGTAGTGCTCAGGGCTTGGCACAGCGCCAGTCACATTCTCTCACCTCTGCCCTTCATGGTCCCACTGGGGCTTGAAGTGCGATGACAGTTGCCAAGCAGGGATACCCCACAGGGCAGAATGCATTAGCAATCTTCACTGGAGTCAGCCAGCTACAGGCACAACAGGCAATGAGAACCCAGGTCTCCCAATTCCCAGCACAGTACCTTTTCCACTTGACGCCCCAGCAGGAAAAGATTTTAATCTAATCAGACACAGAGTCACAGTCTACACAAGTACTGAGGAGGGGCATGGGCACATAAAAGCCAAGGGAGGGAGCAGATACACAATGCCAAGGGATGGTGCAGCCAAACAAGCGTGGAGGGAGGGTTCGGACATACAGTACTAAGAGAAGGTGTAAATTCTCTTCTATATTCCAGAATGATGTTGGGTCAGTAGATCAAGGTTCAGGAAAGGAATCAGCCCAGAGCACCACTTCCAGGAATGAACATAAGCATGAGCAAGTACAAGACCAGCAACAAGCATGGCCCTTATGAAGACTGCTGGTGGGTGTGAGAAAGCCGGGTGGGAGGGGAAACAGGGAAATAGCCACTGGGCCAGCAGGCCAGTGATGTTGAGGCAACTTGGAAGCACAATTCAGGAAACTGCACATTCATCCAATAATTTCAACTCTCTGGGATTTCTTCCCCACTCTTTTCTGACCCTCCTGACATGATTTTTGATGGTTGAATTTCATTTTGAAAATCACTCCAGTGACTTTTGTATAAGTAGAGAAAGGTAAGGTTTAGGAATTGGACTTGTTAAACACAGCTTCTAGATGTCCCCCTCCCCATTCTTTTTCTCCCATTCCCCTCAGCCCAATCCCCCAATTTGTGATAATGACATTGAAACTCTTGTTCTACAGTTTTTATACCCCGTTGATTTTCCAAGGATTTTCCATTCACTGATAATTTAAAGTCTGAAAAATACCCAAACTCCTGTTCCTGTGCCAAAGCAAGGAGTAGAATATAAAACATCTTTCTATGCTGGGCATATTCTTCCAAAAAGAGATAAATTAGTCTCTCTGCTGTCTGGTCCCTGTTCTCCATTTAAAATGATCAAATGAACTTATGATCACAGAAAACCTCCGATCTAGTTTTGTAGTACATCAGTGCACAAAAATCAGCATTTTTTCAATTAGTGCAAAGACTTAGTGGCTGCACAAAATTATCTGGGAGTTGGAAGAGTCTGGCTTGGAAGGAGAGAGGTTTCCAACGGGCATACCACAGTGAAATACAGACTTGTGAATAAGATTAGAAATGGTTATTCTTCGTCATATCCCAGATAAGTTGACAGGCATTGAATGTTAAGTAAATTAAGATAGACTAAACTATTCTATATTCCTTTGGTCTGTCATCACTCCCTTATCAAGTAATGTCCCTTATCAAGGCCCTACTGAGAGCTCACCTACTCCAGGAGGACTTCCCAGACTGAGCCCCCTCCTTCCTCTCCCCCTCGTCCCCCTCTCCATCCCCGTCTTACCTCCTTCCCTTCCCCACAGCACCTGTATATATGTATATATGTTTGTACGTATTTATTACTCTATTTAATTTACTTGTACATATCTATTCTATTTATTTTATTTTGTTAATATGTTTGGTTTTGTTCTCTGTCTCCCCCTTCTAGACTATGAGCCCACTGTTGGGTAAGGACCGTCTCTATATGTTGCCAACTTGTACTTCACAAGCGCTTAGTACAGTGCTCTGCACACAGCAAGTGCTCAATAAATATGATTGATTAATGTGCCTTTTTCACCTATTAGAGAGTAAGCTTCATGAAGGCAGAGAATATGTAGGAACTCAATATATATCAATGACAGTGGAGGAAAAAAATGATGAAGTCTCCAAACTGGGCTCTATATCACTCAATAAAACCATCCCCACTGCCAACCCAGTGGTATTCATTGAACCAGTTCTGACAGTGAAAATCTTTAGCTGTGGGAACTGATGGTATTCCCATAGAAAACACAATCAAATATCACCAAGTCCAGGTGCTTTATTATTTTTCATGGCTATGGCTGAGGACATTATTTTCTCAAAAGTTGTTGGCAAAAATGGGGCCTGTGGGACAATCCCTAAGGAGAGGCTGGATGGCATTGGTGATGATAGATCAGATCCAAAAACATTCTGTAAATGAATGGGATTTTAGTTAGCCTTTTTACAAGTCTAGTTCAACTTCTGCATCACTACAAATAGTGTGGAGAAAGTGAGAATAATAATAATGATAATAATGGTATTTGTTAAAGTGCTGGGTACTTACAAATTTAATCTGGTTGGACAGATCCTCTCTCACATGGAGCTAACAGTCAAAGTAGGAGTGACAATAGGTATTTAATCCTCATTTTACAGATGAGGAAACTAAGGCACAAAAAAGGTAAGTGACTTGCCCAAGGTCACACAGCAGGCAAGTGACAGAGCTGGGATTAGAACCCAGGTCCTCTGACTCCCAGATTCATGCTTTTTCCACTAGACCATGACAATTCCCTTTGGTCAAACACCTATTAATTCAAAAACAAAAAAGCAAAAGAAACTGACTCCTTGTGGCCCCAGAAGACTAAAAGACGGGAGTATCCCAGGACAGAAATTTTCTCACTCACTCGTCCCGGTGTTCCCAGGAAAAAACAAAACAAAACAAGGTTGCCACTTGAATCCTGTGATGCTCTCGATCTAGGCAGATATATTTTGCAGCAGATTCAATTGCTTGTTTTAAAATGCCACCGGAAATGAGATTTGTCTCCTGTGGATGTTCATGGTGGAAAACTGTTACTAATATATTCTTTAAGGTTACAGTAGTGGCAGCAGATAATTTGTTTCATAAGAACAGTACTGCAGTCCCCAAGAAGTGACTATGGTGAATAATTTCCCATAACCCCACCACAGTTTTGATTCCATATGCTTATTTAAAAAAAAAAAGAAAAATAGTTCATTTGTCCTGGGATTTTAAAGAAGTAGAATTTGACAACTTGGCATAAACAGTATAGTAAATAAAACAAAACACTGTTTTTGCCCACAGATTGCATTCCAAGTACAACTTAATTCATAAAATTAAGCTTTGTCTTAATTCTGAAACCATCACTACTGTTTTATCATGTAAAACAATACTATCAACAGCTTGATTTTGCCATTTGAATGACTTAGTAAATACAAATGAATGAATGAATGAATGAACATTAAGAAGGTGCCAGATGCCCTCCAGAACTACAAATTAGAAATAATCCCTACCCTTGATTACAGGAAGAGTTGCACAGTTGAGATTTTGATTTAATTGGAAGAGTTTCTGAGCTGGCAGGGAAAGTTTGGTAACTATTTGGGAGTCTGTTCAGAAAATTATAATCAAATATTTTTAAAGACACACATGCTGAATAACCTAATCGAAAAACATATCTAATGCTATGCTATTTGAACAGAGTATATCAGATACTGAAATATGTACACCCAGATACTGAAATATGTATACCACACATGACACATACATACATAGAACCAATACCATTAGAGATTCTGATTTTGAGGTGGTTTACAAAGAAATACCAGTAATTTAATTATTAGGCTTTAAATCTCATTTAAAATCTGGAATCACTACTCAAAATAATACTGTTCTGTCTCCATGGTCACAATATGGTTAATAATAATAATAATAATAATAATGGTTTTTATTAAATGTTGACCCTGGGCCAAGCACTGTACTAAGCGCTGGAGTAGATATAAAATCATCAGAATGGACACAGACACTGTCCCACATGAGGATCACAATCTGAGAGAGAGAAAGAGAAGGGGAAAAGGAGGAAGGGGCAGAGAGAGAATATTTTCCCCATTTTCCATAATTAGAAAACTGAAACACAGAGAAGTGGTTTGCCCAAGGTCACTCTGAGCTAGGACTAGAATATGGGCCTCCTGACTCCTAGCCCATGTGATTTATTACTAGGCCTCGCTGCCTCCTTACTGACAAAAAAAGTGGATTTTATATGATCAATTCTTGAACTAGTCTAAATTCCCTAGTTTCCATGGTCATCCTACATAATCTTCAAATAGCTAAACACTGCTCCCTCACACACAATGCCAAATTAGCTTTCCATTTACCAAAAGTGCACTGAGAACAAAACAGTGATCACTGATCAGAAGGCTTTCAGATCCTACTGATCATATCCACTTTCTATCTGGAAAAAATATTTTGCTTTTTATTTCATCATATACAGAAATTGAAAAGTACTTAATAGAAGCAAAGCATTCATTTAAGATTTGCCATTACTTTGAAATTCAAGTCTATTCTGCAAAAGGTGGATCCTCAAATCTCAGATTAAAGTGAAAGGTCTATTTTTAAGACACCTAATAGAGAATAGAAAACTATTCAGGAGAGTCTTGACTGCATTTTGATTTCAATATCAAATGCATGCCTGTTTATGCCAAACCATTATGGGCTTGAAGTTAATTTGTATTGTGAAAGCATTTTACTCCTTACTCCTATGTTAGCATGGCTCCCCATACCTAGGTGGAAAGGAGAATAATTTCTAGAGATCCACCTTTTAGAAACTGTCACCGTTTATTGAGAATGAGCATGACTGTGAAAAGGACTGAAAAGGAAGTGAATATGAAGGGAAGCAACATTGCCTAGTAGATGGAGCATGACCTTGGAAGTCAGAAAGACCTGAGTTCTAATCCAGACTCCACTACTTGTCTGTTGTGTGATATTGGATAAGCCATCTAACTTCTCTGTGCCTCAGTTACTACATCTGTAAAATGGGTATTAAGCCTGTGAGCTCAATGCAGGACAGGGACTGCGTCCAACTTGATTAACTTGTATCTACCCCAGTGCTTAGTACAGTGCCTGTCCCATAGTAAGCACTTAACAAATATATTTTTAAAAAAGGAAACAGGGAGAATAAGACATCTGAAGACTATCCTTCAAAGCAACAATAAGTTGATTATGCTGACGACTAAATATGTGGTATCCATGAAAAAAATCACACTTCTACCCCAGAATCTAGCACACAATAAGCACTCAGCAACTTTCACTAACAATTTAATTCAAAGTGGCATTTAATTAATTTTGCTATTTTTTCAGACCCATTGCCTTTTAATCAGTTCAATTAATTGTCTTGGAATTATTTGTTTTTCTTAGTGAATGTCACATTAACATCCCAAAAGTTTTTTTAAGAACAGAACTCAGGAGATGAACTCCTCAATGCTGCACTAAATGTCTTTTATCCTCCACAGGAATGGGAATAATAATAATTATAATAATAATGGCATTTAATAAGCGCTTACTATGTGCAAAGCACTATTCTAAGCTCTGGGGAGGTTACAAGGTGATCAGGTTGTCCCACGGGGGGCTCACAGTTTTAATCCCCATTTTACAGATGTGGTAACTGAGGCACAGAGAAGTTAAGTGACTTGCCCAAAGTCACACAGCTGACAATTGGCAGAGTTGGGATTTGACCCCTTGACCACTGACTCCAAATCCCATGCTCTTATCACTGAGCCACACTGTTTCTCAGGAATGCTTTTCTGTACTTCATTGGACCATTCCACCAAATTCCTCTAGACTGGAGTTTCTTGTGGGCAGGGAAAGTATCTACCAACTCTACTGCACTGCACTCTCCCAAGCACTGAGTACAGTATTTTGCACAAAGTAAGTGTTTAATATCATTGATGATTATTAATTCAGCGTCCTTCTGGCCCATTAGCACACTGGTTGCATCACATTTACAGACACCAACCCATTTTAAATAGCTGACATGGACTGAGGCATCTGAGCCCAGAATCATCCACCATTTGAAAAGACAGGAGTGATTTTGCACCCATTACTCGATTAAAAAACTATATGGTCTTTCTAGGTGCTTATTATGTGTCGATTAAAAAACTATATGGTCTTTCTAGGTGCTTATTATGTGTCAAACACTGTTATAAGCACTGTGGTAGATACGACTTAGGGAAGTCACAAACACTGTCCTACATGGGGCTCCCAATCTAAGGAGAAGTAAAACCTGCCGGTCTCAGCTCCGCAACATTGCCAAGATCCGCCCTTTCCTCTCCATCCAAACTGCTACCCTGCTCATTCAAGCTCTCATCCTATCCCGTCTGGACTACTGCACTAGCCTTCTCTCTGATCTCCCATCCTCGTGTCTCTCTCCACTTCAATCCATACTTCATGCTGCTGCCCGGATTATCTTTGTCCAGAAACGCTCTGGACATATTACTCCCCTCCTCAAAAACCTCCAGTGGCTACCGATCAATCTGCGCATCAGGCAGAAACTCCTCACCCTGGGCTTCAAGGCTCTCCATCACCTCGCCCCCTCCTACCTCACCTCCCTTCTCTCCTTCTACTGCCCAGCCCGCACCCTCCGCTCCTCCACCGCTAATCTCCTCACTGTACCTCGCTCTCGCCTGTCCCGCCATCGACCCCCGGCCCACGTCATCCCCCGGGCCTGGAATGCCCTCCCTCTGCCCATCCGCCAAGCTAGCTCTCTTCCTCCCTTCAAGGCCCTGCTGAGAGCTCACCTCCTCCAGGAGGCCTTCCCAGACTGAGCCCCTTCTTTCCTCTCCCCCTCGTCCCCCTCTCCATCCCCGTCTTACCTCCTTCCCTTCCCCACAGCACCTGTATATATGGATATATGGTTGTACATATTTATTACTCTGTTTATTTATTTATTTATTTATTTTACTTGTACATTTCTATCCTACTTATTTTATTTTGTTGGTATGTTTGGTTCTGTTCTCTGTCTCCCCCTTTTAGACTGTGAGCCCACTGTTGGGTAGGGACTGTCTCTATGTGATGCCAATTTGTACTTCCCAAGCGCTTAGTACAGTGCTCTGCACATAGTAAGCGCTCAATAAATACGATTGATTGATTGATTGAGAAGTTTCCTCATTTTGTAGTTGAGGAAACTGAGGCCCAGAGAAGTTATGTGACTTGCCCTAGGTCACAGAGCAGGCAAATGTTGGAGCAAGGATTAGAACCCAGGCCCACTGGCTCCCAGGCCTGAGCTTTATCCACTAGGCCATGTTGCTTCCCACTTCTCCACTGATAGGATGCACTGATACCTGTTGAGTGGGACCATTTGGGGGTTGCAACAGAAGTGGAAAACAAGCTCCATACCCTGGAGAACTTATTAATCCATAGAACTAATGGTATTCATTGAACATTTACCCTGTAAAGGACACTATACTAAGCACTCAAGAGTTGATAGACATGATCTGTGCCCAAAGGCAACTTTACAATCTAGCAAAGAAGGCATACTAAAATAGATTTCAGGTAGAACAAATGGCCAAGTAAAAGGATATGAATATAAATACTATAGGCCTAAGAGTGGGGTGAAAATATATAATCTAATGTGCGAGGTGGGTAGACCCATATTATTTAGCTAGGAGGGAAAACATATATGCAGCTGGTTATAAAAAGAGAGTATAAAGTTGCATAAGTGAATAGAGCAAATGCTTAAATAGTATGTTGGGAGCCTCATGTAGGACAAGGACTGTATCTAACCTCTTTATCTTGTATCTACCCCAGCACATAGTAGGATGCTTGACACGTAGTAAATGGCTATAAAATACCACAATTATTAACACAGCAAGTAACTTGACATGTAAAGAAACAGCATTGCCTAATGGTTAGACCACTGGCCTGAGAGTCAGGAGGACCTGGGCTTGCTAACTCTGGCTCTGCCACTTGTCTGTTGTGGGACCTTGGTCAAATCACTTCACTTCTCTGGGCCTCAGTTACCTCATATGTCAAATGGAGATTAAGGCTGTGAGTCCCAAGTGGGCCAAGAACTATGTCCAACCCGATTTGCTTGTGTCCATCCCAGTGCTCCGTACCTGGTCCAAGCACCACAATAATCATAAGTGCAAGAGGTGATCATGAATACACAAGAGCTGAGGTGGTCCATGGAAGGCAATGACCTTAAGAAAAGGAAGTTAATAAGGAGGAGGTGGAATTTCAGGACCATTTTAAAGATGGGGAGAGAGTAGGTCTGTTGGATTTGAAAGGGGGTGAGAATCTCAGGCAAAGGTGAGGGCATGACCAAGGAATCAGAAGTGGGAGAAGTGAAATTGTTCTAATGGCAGAGTCTCTCCCTTGGCCTTAATGTGAGAGCTTGCAAGGGGTAATAATAATAATAATAATGATGGCATTTGGTAAGTGCTTACTCTGTGCCAAGCACTGTTCTAAGCACTGGGATAGATATAAAGTAATCAGGTTGTCCCACATGTGGCTCACAGTCTCAGTCCCCATTTTATAGATGAGGTAACAGGCACAGAGGAGTCAAGTGACTTGCCCAGAGTCACACAGCTGATCAGTGGCAGAGCTGGGATTAGAACCCATGCCCTCTGACTCTCAAGCCTGTGCTCTTTCCACTGAGCCATGCTGGAGAGGATGATTGATATGAGGAAGGGAAGCAGTGGGGAGGTGTGGGAGGTGGTGGGGAGTCAGGGAGGAACAATTCCCCTTTCTTCCTGCAGTCTTTCTGTCAATTTCCCTGCACTTCTGCATCTGGCAAACTTTCCTTTTAATGAACCTCTGGGGATCCTGGCTTGCTTTGGCTAAACGGAAACTTTGCTGTATGCCTGCCAGCTCTGTTTGGATTAGGAAAACACACACTCATTGGTGGTAAATTCGTGATAACGAAAAATTGACTATAGAGGTGTTTACTAAAATGAGAGCTGACAGCACAAATGAATCATTTGGACATATCCAAGTGGAGAATGAGTCTTTCCTTCTGTAAATATATTTGGGCTGGGAATGAAGCCCAACCAATTGCTCCTTCCCTTGAGCTATCTGCCCCATATTGCTCTGCTCAAGGTTTGAGCAGACTGCTTTGTTTAGTTTTTTTATTCATTTAGGATAATACAATTCACTGTCCATTAGCATGCTATATACAACAAGAGATGGTCTATGTGTGTGCTTGGACTGTAGATGTCTTATTATCCTTTTCAGCTCCCTGCACCATGCCCTCGTGTGAATTCCACTATTAGGCTGGCTTCAAGTACATTATTAATAATTAATAATAATACCTACGGTACTTGTTAAGCATTTACACTGTGCCAAGCACTCTTATAAGAACTGGGGTAGATACACGTTAATCAGGTTGGACACAGTCTCCTTCCCACTAGGGCTAACAGCTTCAGTAGGAGATGGTAGGATTGAATCCTCATTTTACAGATGAAATAACTGAGGCAAAGAGAAGTTGTGACTTTCCCAAGGTCACACAGAAAACACATGAGTGAACCAGAATTAGAACCCAGGTCCTCTAACTCCCAGGCCTGTGCTCTTTCCATTAGGCAAAACTACTTCTCTCTAAAGCAGTACTTCAGCACTTATTAAAGTGCTTTGCACACAGTAAGCACTTGGTAAATGTGATTGAATGAATCAAGTAGAAGTTGTGCCTACCAACTGCAAGCACATATGTACACATACGTGAATTCAGAAACATAGATAATAATAATGATAATGGTATTTAAGTGCTTACTATGTACCAGACACTGTACTAAGAACTAGGGTGGATACAAGCAACTCAAGTTGGACATTGTCCCTATCCCATGTGGGGCTCACAGTCTCAATCCCCATTTTGCAGATGAGGTAACTGAGACACAGAGAAGTGATTTGCCCAAAGTCACACAACAGACAAATGGCAGAGCTGGGATTAGAATCCAAGTCCTCTGCCTGTGTTCTATCCACTAGGTTATGCTGCTTCCCATACAGGCATACCACAAGCACAACACACCCACATAGACACACACACACACACACATATCCATCCAGCTACAGGCCCATAACCAAATACAAATGTGGCCCAGGCACATGTTTGAACAAAGAGGTCGTTCAATTCATTGAGTCATATTTATTGAGCACTTACTGTGTGCAGAGCACTGTACTAAGCACTTGGGAGAGCAATACAACAATAAACAGACACAGTCCCTGCCCACAGCAAGATTATAGCCCTGCTCACAGGGAAATGGTCTCTCCCACAGAAAACAGACTAAGAATTAGAGGCTCAGGATGCAGCAGGAGTGACTGTATGTATGGAAAGTTATAGATGGAAAGAGAATGTCAGGGACAAAGAGACAGAGACAATGAAAGATATAAACACAAACAGACATAGGAAAATAGGCAAACAGAAGCGGGAACAGACTGACACAGTGAGACAAACAGGAAAGTAGGAAGCAGTTTAGAGAAAAACACAACACAGCTTATTGCCAACATTTGTTTAATGTTTGTACCATTGCCTCCATACCCTAGAATTTCCATATAACACTGGAAATGTCATTCTTGTCATGCTGTCATTCTTAGAATGCAAGTACCTTTGGGAAGGGAACAATGTTAATTGCCACTGTGTGACTTGTGAAGAGTTGCCCTCTGGTTAAGGAGGTTGCTGAGGCAGAAAATGCATTCCCTGCACCCCTCTGAGACTGTCATGCACACTTTACCCATGAATGACCCCTAATAATAATAATAATGATATTTGTTAAGCGCTTACTATGTGCAAAGCACTGTTCCAAGCGCTGGGGGGGGGGGGGCATACAAGGTGATAAGGTTGTCCCACGTGGGGCTCACAGTCTTAATCCCCTTTTTACAGATGAGGTAACTGAGGCCCAGAGAAGTTAAGTGACTTGCCCAAGGTCACACAGCTGACAATTGGTGGAGCTGGGATTTGAATCCACGACCTCTGACTCCAAAGCCCGTGCTCTTTCCACTGAACCACGCTGCTTTGCTGCTTCTGCTTCCCTAGCCATTTGGGTGTGCATTGCTTGAACACCTATCAATCGATCAATCAATCAATCGATGGTATTTATTGAGCAATTACTAAGTGCAGGACATGGTAATAAGCACTTGGGAGAAGCAGCATGGCATGGTGGATAGAGCATGAGCCTGGAGGTCAGAAGGATCTAGGTTCTAAACCCAGCTCCACCACGTGTCTGCTGTGTGACCCTGGGCAAGTTACTTCACTTCTCTGGGTCTCAGTTACCTCATCTGTAAATGGGAATTAAGATTGTCAGCCCCATGTGGGTCAGGGACTGTGTCCGACCTGATTTGCTTGGATTCCCCCCAGAGCTTAGAACAGTTCTTGACAGAGTGAGCACTTAAACACCACAATTATTATCATTAATAATAATTACTTCGGAGAGTACAGTTAAGACTGTGAGCCCTGGTGGGGACAGGGGCTGTGTCCAACCCGACTTGCTTGTAAACATCCCAGCACTTAATACAGAGCCTGGCACATTGCAAATGCCTAATACCCTCATTATTATTATTATCATCATTACAACAGAATTAGCAGACACATTCCCTGTCCATAACGAGCTTACACTAATGGTCAAGACGGGGTGTGTCCTCCTATCAGCAGTGTCTGGAGTGGAGTTATTTAAGTAGTAGGGAGCTTCCTTAGATTGTGAACACCCTGTGGGACAGGGATGGCTTCTCACATGAGTATCTGTATCTACCCCAGCGCTTAGAATAGTGTTTGACACATAGTAAGCACTTATATACCATTACTATCATTAATGGTAATGGGGTGCACTGAAAAATCCACATGGCATGCACAGAGACTGGATGGAGCCTGTTATCACAGAACAGAATATCTCAGACTGCTGCAGCAACACTAGTCCCATAAAACCATACCATGTACACCATGTGCAGATAGGTGCTTCATGAATGTTTTTGATTAAGATGTGTGCTACCATTGCCTCAAGTTCTATCAGAGTGGATGTATTACAGGGTAACAAAGATATTTTCAGTTTTAATTCAAAATCTAAAATAATTAACATGGATATTTGGCCAGAATTTTAAGTGATCTCTCTCCTAGCTTTAAGGACTGGTACATTCCATATACACAGTACTGGGTTCATACTCTCTGGAAACACTGTGACAGGAATGGTTTGGGGGTTTTCTGAAGTTACTCTGAAGTTGAGAGGCCACTCAACAATACTATCTGAAAACAAAGACACATTTTCTTCATTCTTTGGAAGCTGTCAAATTGGAATCACTCCGGAGATAGCTGTCTCATAATAGTTCATTGTGAGTTTTTATTTCCAAGGTAATATATATGAAACTGAGGTCCTGCTAACCAGAATCCAAATTCTAAAAACTAAGCCAAAGAAATGAAAGCTGTTATTGAAGTTTAGGGGAAAGTCCAGATATCTCAGCATGCATGACCAATAACAAAGGCATGATTCATGTGGAAACTCAAAATTCCAGTGGTGACTCAAATTTCCAAGTAAAAACTCGTCCTAGGGCACCCCACGAGTAGCACTACCCAGCTCTGCAGGAAAAAAAGGGAAAATGCAAATGTGACCCCTGAGCTGTTACTTTCTAACAAACAGATACACCATCTAGACTCATTACTTGGCCCCCACCGTTAGCTATACATTCTTGCAGTTCACCATTAGACACCAGGGAGTGGATTGTTTGGACTCTGGGAAAATGTCTATTGATTCCCCCTGCTATCTGATAGCATCAGGTCTCACCACAAATAGGTCTCTATCAGAGGGGGACAAGGTAATGAACCTGGATGAGAAGATGGATCCTGCCGATACAGGACGGCTTCTTTGAATTGTAATTGTTGACAGTGTAATCCCCAGCTCTATCACTTGCTACAGAAGCCATCATGATGCTCGGTGCATTGGAGCGAGTTGTCATGATCATGGGGGCACAATTCCAAAACCAAATTAAAGGGGATCCCAAGCAGGCTGTAAATGCTTTGAAATAGAATCAGATGGGCATGGGTCCACAAGCTCCAAGAGGCCTGAGGTGAAGCAGCGTGGATCAGTGGAAAGAGCCCAGGTTTTGGAGTCAGAGGTCATGGGTTCAAATCCCACCTCTTCCACTTGTCAGCTTTGTGACTCTGGGCAAGTCACTTCACTTCTCTGAGCCTCAGTTCCCTCATCTGGAAAATGGGGATTTAGACTGTGAGCGCCTGTGGGACAACCTGATCACCTTGTAACCTCCCCAGCACTTAGAACAGTGCTTTGCACATAGTAAGTGTTTAATAAATGCCATTATTATTATTATTATTATTATTATATTAGCTTCATTCTCTGAAATACAGCCAGGAATAAAGGTATGGCCCACAGTGAATACAAAATGAAAGGAAAAGATGAGAAGATGATGACCTAGAGGGTCTCCCATTCTGCACTACCTCCTGCTTTGCTTCTTCGTCCACTGCCTGGTCCCAGAAAATTGTGGAGTATACTCCTGTGCCTCTCTTCTTACCAGAGCAAGGAAACTCTCAGTACACTCCCTGTCTGGGAAGACTGTAAGCAAGAGTGTGTCCTCTGAAATAATGGAGTCATTGTAGAAGCATCTGTTACTGTGCAACGTTTACTGCGTACCAGACACTGTACTAGACTCTGGGAAAGAATACACAGGTAAGAACTATACAGAATCCCTGTTCCTCCAGGAACCTGAAAAATGTAGAGTCATCAGAATAATAACTGAATATACAATCTATTACACACACAAACACATCCTCAGAAGACAAGTTGTGGTTCCCCAAGTATTTTTTGTGGGTCTCTTACATAGGGTGATAGTCCATCTCCCTCCTACAGACTGGGGCTGAGAGCTCAGCAAGGCTCATCTCTCTCTTTTATTCTACTGGGATGCTCTCTCTCTGAAAGGGGAAGGGAGAGGGGCAATTTGGGGCGGGTAGGGCTGGATTTGGGGAAACGTACCACTTGGGAACAGGAAGAGGCATATTATCCTTCTTGGCATAAAGGGGAAAAATCGGGCTCCTTTTCCTCTCTCTCTTCGTCCCATTTATTCGATAACTGAAATCTCTATATCTTTTTGCTCTCCTACCCTTACCCACATCTGAATTTCCTTCTCTAAAAGGAAAGTATTTAAAGTAGGTATTTATTTATCTAAGAAACTACTTATCTATTTAAATAGCTACTTAATAGAAATGCAAAGATCAAAGTAAAACTGAACTTCCATATTCCCTTTTTTTAAGCAGAAAAGAGGCTCACCTGTCATCGGTCATATCTGCAGGAGAGATTACATTTTTGGAGAGCCTGGATATGAGATAACTCTCTCTTAGAAATGAAAATTTTCTCCCTAGAGTAACACTTTTCAACCAGTGCTCTATATATTTCACTCTCTCTCCCTTCCTCCCTCTTTCCAGATAAATTAAAATATACAGATGAGTGACAGCGTGGCCTAGTGGAGAAGTATGAGTTTGGGAATCAGGAGATTTGGGTTCAATGCCAACTCTGCCAGTGGTTTGCTTGGTGACCTTGGGCAAGTCACTTAACGCCTCACAGCTTAATTTCCCTCATATGTAAAGTGGGGGAAAAATACCTGCTCTCCATTCCTCTTAGATTGTGAATCCCCTGTGGCATAGATATTGCATCTGATCTGATTATCTTACCCAGTGCTTAACACATAGTAAGTACTCAATAAAATGTCATAATTTATCCCTCCTCAGAGCTAGCTCAGTGCTCACTAGAGAGCTAGTTCAAAATTAGTTTTCCCTAATGGCCACAGAAGTTTGTTAATCCTAGCAGTGCTTTTAGGCCTACTATACTAAAGCCAGTGTGTAGTCCAGGGTTTCTCCTCCAGAAAGCCTAAGAAGGTTGAATGAAAAATTGTCAGAAGATCCAAGTGGTCTTTGACATGCAGTACAAGGCTTTCCATGCTTGGAAAAATAATATTAATTCTGAGAAGAGGCTAAAGTATCAGAGAGCTAAAGCTGATGTCCAAGGGAGAATGAGTAGCGGAAAAAGAAAAAGGAAAATTCAGTATCTCATCAGCCTTCACGATATGTGATGCTTCATCAGTTTGAACAAATCCAAGATGACTCAAATGGCCAAGAACCAACCTCAACCTCAAAGATTTGATGATTCCTCATTAAAAGAATTCTGCTAGAAAAAGTACTTTAAAGACCTTCGCCATTATGGGATGATTTTCAATACCAAGCCCAGTCAGAGATGAACTGGGACCCATTTTCTGGAAGGTCAGGAGGCCAGGATATATATTAAGCAGAGGATGAACAAAAGGACTGCTGTACACAGGATGCTTGCCGAGACATTTTAATTTGGAGAAAGAATGTTCACCCTATCTCCCCTCTTCCAATTCTATATCTAGACTGACCAGCAAATCCAAAAGGATCTAATGATAGGCAGGAATTAAGAAAATATTCAGTTAGGATGGTCCTTATCCATTTCTGTGGGTCCTTCCTACCTTTGGAAGGATCCTAACTGTGATGATCGACAAAGATAAACCCAGGAAGGTCTCCTTCACTACTCATCCTGCTTTTTGCCATCAGTGGAGTGGGTTTCGTGGGCTGGTACAAAATTTGGTGACTGGGTTCACCAAAAGAGCATCCAGAGATAATTTCAGAAATATTGCTCAAGTTAGGATACTGAGCTCTTCCTGAAAGGGGCAGGTGGCTATGTTCTTTCCTTTGTTCTTGTACAACATGACATTTCAATTGCTTGTTTAACTCAGATTAACCTTTTGAGATACCAGATACTGTAGAACAGAGGCAATCAGGAGCTATGCCTTTAGCTTTGCTCTGACCCCTGTAGAACAGCCTGGCCTGATTAATGGAACCCATTTGTCAATAACCTTTGGAAAAACACCTGGAAATAGGAATGAGCCCCTTGAATTGGTTAGCCAAACACTAATGGGAGCAGCAATTAGATGGCAAAACTTCTCAACATGGAAATAGGAACTTTATACAATCATGCAGATCTGAACTGGTAAAATAAATCTATCACCTAAACCACCAAAGTACAGTTTTTATTGACAGTCAAATGCAAGAAGTGTGAAGTGACAGCAGAAGTTCACTGTTAGACCTTTTTGGCCCTTCACATTCTAACTCTCTTGCCTACCTCTCTGTTCTCAGCCCCTTATCCTACCCTTTCCTTCATCACTTTCTGAAAAAGGAAGTATATCTTCAAGAAGATGCAATGAGATCTTGCTCAATTTTAGTCCTGGATGAAGGGGCAACTCCCAATTCTTCTTTAAAAAGATGAGGTCAACTCTCTTCCAGGTGAAACCCATCTTATCTTACCATTTCTGAATGTCAGATAGGTTTTGAAGAACAGTTGCTTAAAAATCTATCAAGCAAGCAGGTAATGGAATTTGTTGAGTGTCTACTGAGTGCTAAGAGCACGGGCTTGGGAGTCAGAGGGCGTGGGTTCTAATCCCGGCTCCGTAACTTGTCACCTGTGTGATCTTGGGCAAGTCACTTAACTTCTCTGGGCCTCAGTTCCCTCATCTGTCAAATGGGGATTAAGACTGTGAGCCCCACATGGGTCAACCTGATTACCTTGCATCTACCCCAGCACTTAGCACAGTGCTGGCACATAGTAAGTGCTTAACAAATACCATTATTATTATTATTATTATGGGATCACTTCCTTGGGAGAAAACACTAGAACAAACAGACATACACCCTGGCCTCTAGGAGCTTACAAGTCTAAAGGGACAGAATAGGAAAGAAAAGCATTTGCAAATAAATTTTTTAAAAAAGAAAAAAACTTTGTCCAACCTAATTACCTTGAATCTACCCAGGCCTTAGTACAGTGCCTGGCACATAGAAAGCGCTTAATAACACAATTATTATTAAATAGTGGGAGCAAGAAGAGTAATTACCAAACCTCTAAATCCATTTGTGACTATTTGCAACTCACTAGAAAGTTTATAAATCCTCCCCTGAATTTGTAAATCTGTGAACATAATAAAAAAATAATTAAATAGTGGCTTCTTACATCTTTTCCCTCTGAAATTCATGGTATTTCTACCTTTAAAAAATGGCTTCTGCACGTCCATCAAACTTGCTTTAACCTTTTTTTCAGAGAAGTTATTTATGAGGTTTTTTTTCAATATAGGAAGGTTTACAATGTAATTTACCAATTCTGCTTACTCTCTCATGGCATATTTAAAACATGATTTCTGTCTTCCTTGGTTGATTCAGGTAAAATTACCCTTACTAAATACAGAACTTTTGCATATTTTAAATTGCATGTCTTGAATATAGAAAGATTCCAGTTGGGTAAATAACTTGAGGAAAATGTGAAGGTCTACAGCGAGGGCCAGTAGAAAGGGTATGAATTTGGGAGTCAGTAGACCCCCACTCTAGGCCTAGCTCTGCCACTTTGAGGCTTGCTGTGGGACCAAGGGACAGCCAGTAAGTTGCTTTGGGTCTCAGTTTCTTCTTCTCTAAACTGGGGATGAGATAACCTATTCTCACTATCTCTTGGACTGGGAACCCTGAGAGGAACAAGGGACATGTGTCTGATGTGATTAACTCATATATATTCCAGAGAATAGTAAGTGCTTAATAATAATCATAATTATCATCATACTTATTAACAGCCATATTATCATACTACTTATCTTAGAATATGAGATTACTTAAGTTTGAAGACAGTCTTGTTTTACTCTTTTGATTGAATAATCTGTGTGCTGACTACTTGAGAAGATTAAATAAAAAACCCAGCTCGGACAACCTGAACTAACCCTTCACTAATTAGTTTCTATGACTTCCTAACATCAACACTAAGGAAAAAAAGTGGCACTGGAAGCAAAATACATTTTCCTTTGGATGTGGTCCCGGCTGTATTTATTTCCTTGCTTTAGATTTCTTTAGATGCATTGAACAAACTGACAAAACAAGAAACCATGTATAATCGGAGTTGGTTGTAAACATTTCTTATTACAGTTTTACGAATCTAAACAGAAAAATCTATGGTATTTATTAGAGGACAAGATAGATAAAGGTAGATATTTCTCTCAACTGGAAAAAATACCTCAGACTCATTTCAAGGTAGGAAACTTTGAAAGGGGCATATGTAAAATCATCTTCCAACATACCCAGGAGTGAGGTATCTCTGATCTTCCTTTCATCAAGACTAAACTTATTCAGCTGCGACAGTCAAGGTCTTTCGATCTTAGAAGAGTCCCTCTTCTGGAGGGACTCCAACTGACCTGCCCCATTCTAGTAGACCAATTCTACACTTTCCTGCTGAGAATTAGATGAAGTTTCAGAGATGGGGGCTTCCTCCTGAACTATTGACTAATGCCATTAAGGATATTTGGAAAAATTTCCATTCTTAGCCTAAAGAATATTCAATTCAATAATTGCGGTATTTGTTACGATCTTACTATGTACCAGGCACTGTTCTATGTGCTGAGGTAGATACAAGACAGTCAGGGTGGGAACAGTCCCTCTCTTACACAGAGCTCACACTCCTCTTCTTAAGGATGTTATACAGTAAGAGAACAAAATTGAAGTGTTTTCCAACAAAACTAGAACTTCCTCTCAGTTCCCTACTTTGTACAACTTAGCAAAGAGGCCAAGGCTAGAATATCAAGGATGCAATGTGGGGAGATGGATGGGTAGAGAAGGTATTTCAATGCCCAAAGGGGGAATAAAGGAAGAATTTCCAAATGGAAAATAGACTCTAGACTGTAAGCTACGTGTGGGTAAGGACCATGTCTAGCAACAGTATTGAATTCTCTCAAGTGCCTAGTACAGTGCTCTGCACTGTAAGTGCTCAATAAATACCAATCAATCAATGGTCAATCAATCATTCAGTAGTACAGCAAAACAGAGTTGGTAGACATGTTCCCTATCCATGAGAAGCTTACAATCTACAGAAAACTGATTTAAAATAATCAGGTTATCTCACTTGTCAAATATATATTTGATGCTGTATTGCCCAAGGGTGATATTATTTTGATAATATGCCTAGTGAGACAGTAGCTTCCTTGAGATCAGGGATCATTTCTTCTACCTCCCCTACACTGTTCCATGTGATCACAACAGTGCTTTACGCTAGTAGGTGCTCAGTACCTACTGCTGATAGATTGATTGTTACTGCCCATTGTAGGTTCTCAATGAATACCATTGATGGCTAGACTGGTAAGCTCGTCAAGGGCAGGAATTTTGTCTTCTAATTACTTAGTAGTAACAACAGTATTTATTAAGCACTTATTGTGGACTGAGTACTGTACCAAGCATTGGAAAAGAGTATATAGGTGGAAAGTAGATATGGACTCTGTCCCTGGAGGAACTCATAATTTGTGAACTCTCCCAAGAGCTTAATACAGTGCACTGCACCCAATGAATACTATTAATTGCTAGAATGTAAACTACTTGAGGGAAGGGAAGGGGTCTTTTAATGTTTTTGTACTCTCCCAAGAGTTTAGCACAGTGCAATCTACACATAGGTACTCAAGAAATACTATTGATCTATTGATTTAATTTGATGTCAGGAAAATCCCTGCAAAGTAGCAGAGACAGGCTGTCTATATTAAAGGTGAGACTTTGGAAAGATTGTGAGAATGGGAAACAGGATTACAAAGAGGAACTGCTCATAGCAAGTGCAGTGGCACAGCTAAAGATTATTTTTACATATGTACAGGCTGTCGGTCATTCATCTTCCTTTCAACTTATGTTGCTCTGACAGATAAAAATCTCTCCATCAAGAGCAATATCTCTGAGCTCAAGTCGAAAGGGTGAGAATAAGAGCTTCGGATTTGAATCACAATCTTGATAATATTAAGTGCCTGACAATAGTTGCCAGTGATTAAAAATCTCAGCACCTACTTATTTTCTCACATTGTCAATTTTCACTTAGAGACTCAGCTGTATCACCCAGAGAAATTGCTTTCCATTTCAAAAGAACAATCTTTAGAGGAAAGAGTGACTAGGAAATGCTGCATGCTGTCTCTGAACACAACTTGAATCAGTTTCCTCTTATTGATATCATTTCACTTCCCATATATTCATTCTCTGAGAGCTCTGGAGAGAAAAATTTCACAATGCTGTAACGTAAGTCCAAATTCAAAATGATTCTGGTGATCCCAGTTGGACCTTTGGGCCTATTTTCAGGTGAAAATCAGGGGGACCTGGAATACAATCCCAGCTCTGCCATTTGCCTGCTGTATGACCTTGGGTAAGTCACTTAACTTCCCTGTGCCTCAATTTCTTCATTTGTAAAATGGGACTTAAATACCTGTTCTCCCTTCTCCCTCCTACTTATACTGTGAGTCACATATGGGGCAGGGATTGTAGACAAACTA
Organism: Tachyglossus aculeatus; assembly: GCF_015852505.1. Taxonomy (NCBI): domain Eukaryota; kingdom Metazoa; phylum Chordata; class Mammalia; order Monotremata; family Tachyglossidae; genus Tachyglossus; species Tachyglossus aculeatus. The sequence goes on from NC_052084.1 coordinate 37,557,931, forward strand.
GTATCGAACCTGATGCTTAGTACAATGCCTAGCACATAATAAGATATTAAGAAATACCACTATTATTATTGTTACGTTTACTCTCTTAAGCAAATACATCGCTGGCCGAGGACCCACTCTAGAGTGGCCATTGGCAACACTCGAAGATACCAGACAGATACACGATGCATGCATTTAACTAAGCATGCAGTTGGACACAATGATCTTATAGGCATTGTTTGGCATAGGTGTACACAAGCCTGGAAGATCTCTCTGGGGGAACACTGCTTCCCCCAATTTGGCTCCAGAGCCATCGCATAGCCCACCCATTTCCCTGGGGTCATGGGCACCATTCACTAGCTGTAGGACTCTACTGTAAAAATCAAGGTGGAAGGAGGCTGGGCACTTCAAAATATCACACACCTCTTTGTGCCTTGATTTCCTCATCTGTAAAATGAGAATAAAATACTTTTTTCCCTCCTACTTAGATGGTGAGCTCCATGTGGCACAGGGACTGGGTTCAATCAAATTATTTTGCCTCCACGGAAGCAACTAAGGACACTGCTTAGCACAGACTAAGTGCTCAAAGTAATAACCATCATGGTTATCATAAAGGCATCTAACGTTCCCTCCCAAGTTTCCCAAATTCCTCTAACCATAGGAAGGAGGAGTGGGGGAGATGGGCAAAGAGTACAACAGAGAGGAGAGGAAACTTGAATTCTAGCCAATTATATCTCCATGTCTACATCTCCCTTTATATTTCCATATAGGTCTTCCTATCCGTAATCTCTCTCTGCCTCTCCATATCTCTAACCTCTTTATCTCTCTCTTTCTGTTTCAGCCTCTCTGCTTCTCTCCCTGCCTCACTCTCACGCTCTATTTTCTCTCTCACTGTCACTTTCTACATCTATGCATCTGGCAAGTTCCAACTGATCACATCTTTCACAGTTCCTTTAACAAGCTCATTTGAGTGAGAGCTATCATGTACACATTTCCCACTTCAAGGTGTCTGCACAGTCCATTTGATGATGCCATTTTCTTCCATTCTCTATAATGCTGCTCTCATTATTTCAAAGTTTCACTAGTAGAAGCCAATCCCCTATCATTCATTGGCTAAAGCCCCACGGCAGAATACCTCATGCAGGCAGATAAGGTGAAATGGATTCAAAAGTTTCATTAGTTTTGCAAAAGCAGGAAGTGTTTCCTTAGCTGTGTGTCATTAGGATACAGTCAAGTGAGATACATTTGAGTTGAGAAATTAAGAACTTTTGAGCATATCCTTTAATTTACCCCCTTAAATAGCTTAAAAAAATGTTTTCCCATAGCTGGATTCCTGCACCTCATATTCTTATCACACCTCCAGTGTGGATTTGATCCACTACTACTAATTTTCTTTAAAGTGGATTTGATCCACTGGGAAAACAGTGCAGGTAAGTGTTGGCATATTAAAACATACTTATTTAACCACCCTTTCCCTCTCCTACTGGCCAGTTTCTAGACTCCATGGGTCCCATCTATATACAGGTTATGAAAATTAATTCAAGCACGTTGTGAAACATGTTGCTAATTGTCACAGTTCAGATTCCCTTTGCCCTTCACACTCCCCCTGACTCTTCAAACTACCATCAAATTCTCTTTGACTTCAAACAGATCTGTGAGGGAAAGAAGCTATGTGTTTGGAGACAAAATGCGCAGCTTGTCAAGAAATACAGAATGCTGCTCCTCTCATGGAACTGTGTTTAATCACCAAAACAGAATGCTATTTTATAGCACAAGGCAAATTGGGTAAAAAGTGGTTGGAGAGGAGCATGGCATAAAATATCCACTGGGATTAATCTTTGGGAAACAGTGGATTTAAAGTCTATCTTCTAGCATCTAGTGATCATGATCACTGTAGATTTTCTCATTATTAACAATATAATATAGTCACAATACAACTAAATATGTTTTTATATATGCATATCAAAATAGCCAAACTATATCAGACTGAATATATATACTCATACATCTTCTTTGTGCCCTCTCTGAGATTGTTACTAATTAAGGTAGTCTACAAAAGCTAATAAGCAATCTCCAAGCATGTCAAAGTACCTACTGCTTAATGGACTAAGTTGCTTGGGGCCAAAGGGATTCAGACTATGCCCATTTCTATGCATGCTACAGAAGGAAGTGTCTGGTAAAAGGTGAAATGGCCAACAAACAAAAGATTCTTGTAGAAAACTTACAAGGGCCAGGGATGGGGAGGGGAAAGAGAGTAAGGGGAGAGAGGAGTGGATAGACTGCAAGCTCACTGTTGGCAGAAATCACGTCTACAAACTCTGATTTATTGTACTCTCCAAGTGCTTAGTACAGTACTCTGCACACAGTAAGAACTCAATAAATGTAAATGATTGGTTGGATATATGGGAGAACATCTGAACCTGAAAAGAAGTAGGAGTACAGATCTTATCCATATGAAAAAACCAAATCATGATCAGTTGAAATGGAGTACCAAATGATGATGCGAGAGTCCCTTAGTCCCAAGGTTTTACCATGTTCCGTCTGTCACTCTAAGAGCATATTCCATAACAGTTGGCTAGACAAGGGTGAATCAAGCACAGTGTTTTGTTTCTGGTAGTGGCCTTCAGGCCACTTGGAGGAAAAGCATATAGACATCGTTTTGATACCTTTTCATTTATTTTAAACCATCAAAACATGCAGCAAAAGCAAGCAGCACTAAATGGCTAACTGCATAAACGGGAATTGCATGGTGCTTCAGCACAGAAGAGTGCCCTAGATTTTCAGATTTTTAGGTAAGTGGGATAAGAGCAGGGAATTGTCAAAAGCTCTTTCCTCTGCTTTTGCTCCTTTCTCACACCTCTATCCTTGCTAACAAACTTGCTCTTTATTCTATAATCACTAGCTTGGTTTGCCAGCATTTCTACCTGAACAACACTGTCTGCACCAGGTGCTAGTTTTTTAAAATGGGCATTTTATTTTGCAGTTAAAATGTCCAAGAAAATCAAGCTTCAAGCTCAACTGGATGGGAGCTAACCAGCAAGTAAGAAGTAGTAGCCAGCAGACTGCTGGGGCTGGACCTTTCTCCTTCACTGGGTTTTTGTCCCATCTGACTTGCTGACCTTCCCTTCCAGAAAAAAAATAATGATAATTGTGGTATGTAAGTGTTTCCAATATGCCAATCACTGGGATAAACACTGGGATAAATAAAAGGTAATCAGATCCCCCATGGAGTTCACATTGTAAGTAGGAGGGAGAATAGGTATCGGATCTCCAATTTATTTTCTTCTCCCTAGATCATATTCTCCCAAACACCACCTCAGCACTTCACCACCACATATGAGCTTATCGATTTACACATAGTCTTTATGCAGCTTTAACTGTTCCATAATCTTTTCCCTCATGCCTGCGAATAATTTTGTGTTTGTCTGTCCCATAAGATTGTAATGCCTTTGAGGACCGGGGTTATGTCTACTAACTCCTCTGTAGTCTTCCAAAGTCTTAGTACAGCAATCTGTATGCAGTGGGTGCTCAAAATGTACTAACATTTGTTGAGACCTGAAAATCTCTAAGGAAGATTTTTAGATGCTCACTGCTACCAGAGTAAGATACCAGAAACCACAATGCTTTTACCCAGGATCTGAGAAAATACACTAGCAGCAGAGATGATTAATGTGTGTGTTTTGGGGTATGCACCATTCATTGGCAGGATCATAGCTGTGGTGGAGTAAATGAAGTGGTCTGCTTTCAACAAGAGTGGGATTGAATTATATAATGAACTTTCCTCCTGGTTTTCATACATTCGCTTAACATTTGAGGGAATTGTTTCTCTTTAAAATACATTTCCGTTGCTTTCTCCAAGAAAGCACGGCTGGAAAATGATTCTATGCACCACCTGATTTTTGATAGATGGTGTTTGTTACACATGCATGCTTGCTTACCAAAACTTCAATGCAAATAAGGCCTTCAAATATCTCAATATAAAACAGAATATGTACATGAAAATTGAAATACTAATGCTCTATTTTGACTGAAAATGTAGTGAAATGAAATTTGAAATGAACAACTTGTTTGAGCAATGAGAAGCATGTCTGGATGTAACACAAAGGAGATACTCATGTGGAGTGCCAGAGCTCATTTTCCTTTCGGTAATAAGGCAAGAGGACAAACCCACACATTTCTGTCACCAGCATTATCTTTGATGGTTCTAGATAGGGAATTCAAGCACCCAATGTACTCAAGCTTGGCGATAGCAAGCTCTCTGAAACACCCAACAGGTTGTTTTACTGATATTAATCTAGAAACATCTCCTTTCACCACCTGGACATCCACCCTCCCTCGGCAGTTGGGTTAACTTAATCTGAAACAGAAGGCATCATTTACCCAAGTCAAACATAATATGAATTTAACTTTTCTTATTAAAAAACTTTGGAAAACTCTTTTCTTGCTTATTTCATTTGTCAAATATCTGTTTCATGCTTCTCACCAGCCAGAAACATGGAAGTGTCAAACATGTCATTTTAAAGCATTTAATCATGGTAATCTGGAAGGTAGAAATCCTACAACTCCCAGAAAAATGTCAGTGTCTTTTCAATGTTCTTTTCATTATTCATTTTGGAAACCAAAGGAGAAAATGTAGAATTGAACCATGGGGGTTGGAATTTGGAGATATTTTCATGAACCTCAGTTTCATGTACAGGCCTGGAAGTCAGAAGTCTTGGGTTCTAATTCAGGCTCCACCACTTGTGGGCTGTGTGATCTTGGACAAGGCACTTAACTGCTTTGTGCTTCAGTTTCTTCTTCTGTGAAATGGGATTAAATATCTGTTCTCTCTCCTCCTTCCTTGGGAGCCCCATGTGGGGCAGGGGTTGTATGTGATATGATTGTACTGTAGCTACTCAAGCACTCAGCACACTGGTTGACTCAAAGTAAACACTCAAATATCACAATTATTATTATCCTTTTTAAATACATGGTCACAGTTTCTCTTTTGTTGTCAGCTCCTTACATTTTCTTTTGCTGTTTCTAATGTATAGACTTCTCATTATCTCCAATACCAGGGCCAGTTCTGTTTAAAAACTTGAGAAGCAGCATGCCCTAATCAATCAATCAATCATATTTATTGAGCGCTTACTGTGTGCAGAGCACTGTACTAAGCACTTGGGAAGTACAAGTTGGCAACATATAGAGACAGTCCCTACCCAACAGTGGGCTCACTGTCTAGAAGGGGGAGAGATAGATAGAGCATAGTCCTGGGAGTCACAAGGACCTGGGTTCTAATCTCAGCTCTGCCATATGTCTGCTGGGTGACCTTGGGTAAGTCACTTAACTTCTCTGTGCCTCAGTTATCTCATCTTTAAAATGGAGATTAGGACTGTGAGCCCAAGTGGGATATGGACTGAGTCCAAGCTGATAAGCTTGTATCTCTACCCCAGCCTTTAATACAGTGCCTAGTAAGTGCTTAACAAATAGCATAAAAATAATAATTTTAAAAAAACTATCTCTGTGTCTTGCTAGAGAGAGGGCGTGGCTCAGGGAATTCTTGCTATGTGTGAGTGGATTTGTGTGTTGGAGGGTCAGAAAGAGGGAGGGCACTGGAGAAGGGGGTATGTGTGGAGACTTCTCTAAGTGAAGGTATGGGGTTTTAAAAAGGTTGAACATCTCCGATTCAGAGCAGACTGCCTACACTGCAGATCTGCACCTCGAGGCCCCTCTTAATCTGGAGGAGTTGATGATCTCCAGATTAATAGGGTCCTCGAGATGCAGATCAATCAATGGGTGCTCTGTGCAGAGCACTGTACTAAGCACTTGCATACAACAGAGTTGGTAGAGGAATTCCCTGCCCACGAGGAGCTGATAGTCTAAGCACCTCCCAGGCTTACCATTGACACTAAAGCACTCAATCACCTTGCCTTCTCCTACCTTTCCTCACTACTCTCCTAGTGAAGCCCAGCCTGCTTGCTTTGCTCCTCTAATGCTAACCTTCTCACTGTACCTTGATCGTGTCTATCTCGCCACCAACTTCTTGCCCACATCCTGCCCCTGCCCTAGAACTCCCTCCCTCTTCATATCTGACAGACAAGTACTCTCCCACTCTTCAAAGTCATATTAAAGGCATATCTCCTCCAAGATGCCTTCTTTTCCTCTTCTCCCAGTCCCTTCTGTGTTGCCCTGACTTGCTCCTTTTATTCTTCGCCTTTTATTCTTCTTGGGGAGAAGAATAAGCCCCACAGCACTTATACATATCTGTAATACATTTATGTTCACATCTATCTCCCCTTCTAGACTGTAAGCTAGTGGTGGGCAGAAAAAGTGTCTGTTATACTGTACTCTCCCAAGCACTTAGTACAATGCTCTTATAAAGTAAATGTTCAATACAGTTGACTGGCAGAACATGCAGTGTACTACAAGGGAGTAATTTCAGGCACTGGGGGCTTGAGTGCAATATTCCCCAAACATCCATTCCAGGTACACTTAAAATGTTCACAAAAGACTCAGGAAAACTGTTTCTTATACCAGAACTAATGTAGCAATGTTAGTTTTTTCGATACTGGAGTTAGATAGTAATTTTCAAAATGAAGGAAACAGACTCAAAGGGGGGTACTCATAAAATGCTACCACTTCAGTTAATGACAAAATATGGTCTCACTGGCATTCTCACTGCAGCAGATTTTAATGTATCTCTCCCCTGGTTGAATTTAAGCGCCTACTTACTCTATTGTTGTACCCTGCCAAGCACTTAGTACAGCGCTCTGCAAATTATGACCTTTATAACTCTGTTGATTGTTAATTGTAGTGTAGCTAGTGGTCTTGCCTTCTTTTCCTATTGGCAATAGAATGGAAGGGGGAAAATGAGAAGTTATTAGATGCAGATATCTAGATAGAGGATAGGGAGTATGTCTGATCTAATCATATTGTATCTACCCATCTACCCAAGTGCATAGTGTGCTTGGCACAAAGTGCTTAGCAAATACAATTATTATAAAAAGATAAAGCAGTTTTTTTTAATCTGAAGGTAATGACATTGATGATGAGATTCATTCATTCAATCGTATTTAGTGAGCACTTACTGTGTGCAGACCACTGTACTAAGCGCTTGGGAAGTACAAGTTGGCAACATATAGAGATGGTCCCTACCCAACAGCAGGCTCACAGTCTAGAAGGGGGAGACAGACAACAAAACCAAACATACTAACAAAATAAATAGAATAAATATGTACAAGTAAAATAAATAGAGTAATAAATATGTACAAACATATATACATATAAACAGGTGCTGTGGGAAGGGGAAGGAGGTAAGGCTGGGGGATGAGGAGGGGGAGGAGGGGGAGTGGAAGGAGGGAGAGAGGAAGGAGGGGATTTCTTTTCTGTTGTCTGGGTAAACAGGTAGCATCTCTCTTGTCCATCTTCCATTGTCTTTGGAGATCCCTCCCTTCCCTGTTTTGGCTGAAGCCTGGGTCTTTCTAAAGAAATTGCTAGGCTGGGATGCTCACGGTATCTGCTCCTTTTAGTTACGGTTACCTGGACGCTTCCGTCTCCAAGTTCTTAAGGTAGGGCTTTGTACAGACCAAAGTCAGCGGGTGTGGGGCTGTGACTACCAATAAGTATTGTACCTGGTGCGTGACAAAGAGAGTTGGGGGTGGGAGGAGGGGAGAGAGAATTTTGTGCTTTGCGGCACTGATATGCTTGCCATTTGCAGGGGCTGGTTCCAGTCTGACTCTATGCATGCTTCACCATATTGGCAAGAAGCTCTTACTTGAGCATTGTCTCTTCAGTTGTCTGAACATTCATATTTTACATCGTTTAGAAGCACCTTAAGAGTTTCTGGTCTTGGAGGTCACCGAATCCATTTGGAAATACGAGTCTAGAAAATCCTGCACCTATTTTTCTCTACCAGAAATTCAAGATTCAACAGGAGAATCTTGCCTCGTATTTCACCTTGTCGGGCAGCCAGGATGTATTTCAGCTTGACATCCAAGCCAAACATAAGCGCCTGCAGTTAGGCACTCTCATTTTTCTCTGAGAAATTATTGCAACTGCAGAGGTTACGCTATGATAATCTCAAAATATTGAATTTCTGCTTTAGGGAAATTCATGAAAAGTGTGACTATTGATATGTAAAGAAGACACCTTTTAAAATGGCAAGGTGTGATCTTTGGTGATGGAAAGATAATGATCAAATCACTATTTTTCATGGGAGTACATGTGAAATTAAATTTTTTTTCAGTTTCTACACATTTCTTTGAGCCTATAATGCAGTACTTTTCTTCTTGAGTGAAAGGTGAGTATGAATAAGAATTATTGTAATAGTAAAATTTAGTTACACCCTGGAAAAAAGAGAAGCAGACTGGGGGAGTAGAAAGAGCATGAGACTAGGAGTCAGGAGACCTGGGTTCAAGTCCTGATTCTGCCACTCCCTTACCATATGACTTGGAAAAGCAAATTAACTTCTCTTTACCTGGATTTTCTCATATCTAAAAGGGAGATTAAATACCTCTTTTCCCTCCCCTCAGACAGTGAGCAGGGACTGTGTCTGATCTGATTACCTTGTATTGTACCTCAGGGCTTAGCACAGCGCTTGGCACAAAGAAAGCACTTAATGTATACTACAAATATTATTATTACCAGGTGGACTTCATTCATTCATTCAATCATTTATTGAGTGCTTACTGTGTGCAGAGCACTGTACTAAGCACTTGGGATGTACAAGTCAGCAACAGATAGAGACTGTCCCTACGCAATAATGGGCTCCCATCATACCAGCACCCACAAAATATTTACTACTGCACAAACTTATCAAAAATCTTTGCATGAATTGGTAGACATTATGAGCACATAGGTGTTTTATTGTAACAAATGCAACACACTCACTAAGAGTACTGCATTTTATTCTGTAGCCTGAAGGAACAGAGGTTCATTATAGTGGATTCCAGCTACAATTTTGAAGAAAGTTTTGTGGAGAAGCAGAAAGGAGAAGCAGCATGGTCTGAAGGATAAAGCATGGGTCTGGGAATCTGAAGGACCTGAGTTTGAATAACAATAATAATAATAATTATGGTTTTAAGCACTTACTATGTACCAGGCACTTTACAAAGTGCTGGGATGGATACAAGCAAATCATGTTGGACATAGTGCCTTGATTCACGTGGGGCTCACAATCTCAATCCCCATTTTACAGATGAGAGAACTGAGACACAGAAAAGTGAAGTGATTTGCCCAAGGTCACACAGTAGATAATTGGCAGAGCTGGGATTAATCCCTGCTTTACCACATATCTGCTGTGACCTTGGGCAAGTCACTTAACTTTTCTGTGTCTCAGTTCCTTCCTCTGTAAAATGGGAATTAAGACTGTGAGGTCCGTATGGAACATGGACTGTATCCAACCTGATTAGCTTGTTTCTACCTCACTGCACAATACAGTGCCTGGCACAGAATTACGGCTTAGGAAATTCTATAAAAAAATTATAATGGATTCCAGCTACAGTTTAGAAAAGTGTCTTGTGGCCTGCAATCTCTTTCTTTTGGAACCTGAGTCAGGAGTCCAGGGGTTAGGAATCTAAGTAGTAATAATAACAATAATCATGATATTTACTAAGCACTTACTATTTGCCAAGGACTGTACATACACATACAGGATAATCAGATAGGATACACTCCCTTTCCCATATGGCTTACAGTCTGAGTAGGAGGGAGAACAGGTATTGTATCCCCATTTTAAAGATGAGGAAATTGGGGCACTGAGAAGTTAGCTTGCTTTCCCTAGATCACACAACAGGCAAGTTGCAGATTCAGCATTACAAATTAGGTCCTCTGACTCCCAGGCACAGTAGGTGTGAATAGCACTGTATTAGGTCCTGGGAGAAACATGAGTTTGAGAAGTAGATACAGTCCCTGGCTCCCAAGATGCTCCGAATGTAAGACTAAGGGACTTTCAAATAAATAAGATAATGTGATTTATCTACTCCACCAGCTAGAGAGCCACTGCACTACACAAAATTACATTCTACTTAGCAACAGCCCTGTGTAAGCTAGCTGTTGCCAAAAGGAAAGCTATGGAACCAAATATTTGGATGATATTACATTTTAGCCCTAAAGTACCAAATCTCTAACAGAACTAATCAGAGAAGTTAACCCAGGCAGAAATTTCTTTAGAAAGGTTAATTGATAAAACAGGAGAACATTAGAGAAATGAAAATATTAGTAAAAAATTGGTAATTCAATCAGGAAAATGAAGTCAGCATTTCTTAGAGCCTGACGCATGTCAGAAACAACTAAATCATACTATTTGAGAGTCTGTCAGAAAATATTTGATATAATAGCTTTGTTTAGATAGATAATTCAAAGACTATGGCATATAAAACCAAGTCCAGGTTCTCAGTTTATCTAGAAGAACTGGTAATATATTTTTGTCAGGAATTTGCTGCACAGCCTCTCTTTGGTGATGGTTCTCCTTAGAAACCTAAGATAATCTTCTTGAGGGGGTGGTGGCAATTGTTCAGCTGAAGCAGTATGCCCATTTAATGTCCTCTAATCATACTGCAATATATAGTCCAAGTAGGTTTTAATTTTATATTTGACACCTTTCAATATAAAAAATATTTTTCAACTACATTTGCCACCCCCATAGACCTACTGCATGGAAAATGCTGGCGTATCTCCATGCCTCTGACTATAATGGGAAGAAGAGAGAGTTCTCAATGGAATTGGTCTTGGGACCAAACTAACCTATGAAAATACAAAATAACAGAGTTGGTAGACATTTGGGACCAAACTAACCTATGAAAATACAAAATAACAGAGTTGGTAGACATTTGGAAGTCAATATTTAGAGACTTCCTTGAAATGGAGAGGGGTCTTGTAGAATGATATTTGGGAGAACAGAAAGTCCAAATCTCCCAGCAATAGAGAATGCTGTATACCTACTAGACTGTAAGCTTCTTGAGGGCTGGGGAGATGTCTATTAATTCTACTATACTCTCCCAAGGAATTAATATAATGGTCTGCACACATATGTGCTCAAATGTTCTCGATGATGCATGAGTCTATAATACAAGTTATATAAAAGTTGTTTTTCTTTTTCAATCATGAGTTTCCATAGTGAACAGTAAGATCACTGCAAAAACATTCTGTGATGTTCTGGCACTTTTCTCACTGCTGGAAAGTCTAATAACTACCTACTGGTGCGTCTGTAAACATGAAAAGAGTGGAAATGACAGGTATTAAAATACCCATTATTGAAAAGGCCAAATGAGATAGCATTCTATTAATACCCATATATTTCTTCACCAAAGGTGCTGTAGGAAATGAAAACGGATTATAATTTCTTAGTTCTCCGCAGATTTAGCTTAAAGTTTCCTCGATAAAAAAAAAACATTCTTATCTATTATTCCAGAAGGAAATGTAACAGGTGATGTAGGGTCATAAAAAGTGAATCAGTAAATCCTGTGAGTACTGAAATAATTCTCGACTGATACTTTCTAAAGTCGCAAAGTTGTAAAGCGGATAGATCAAAAGAAGTCATGGGTTCAGTCTAGTTGGCTCAATGTCAAATTCTTGGAGAATGAAGACTCCTGCAATACTTGAAAGCAGCAGGGCAGAAACTCAATCTTTAGGGCCAAATGCCAACAGTGAAAGACCCTCCCCACACCAAGCTCTTCCCCCTCTCCCTATCAAACTCCCTGGGATAGAGGGCAGGGGAAACTGGCACTGGAATCTTTCTAAGTATTTAGAACCTGGAGAACTTCGCTATTACAGAATTGGGGATGGAAAAGGAGAAAAGATTAATTTTGTTTTTTGTGTCCTTTCCCTTGTTACCAGCACCTTATGGGCAGTGAGTCTGTTCAGCTCAAAGCTTTGTAAGAGTCCAGTGAGCTCAGTACAGTGCTTTTGCACAGTGAGTAGTCAGCAAAGTCTAGCAGCAATCTGTCACACTGTTGGAGAATGTAAACTCCTTGTAGACCATAAGCTCCTTGTAAGACTCTATGTAAGCTCCTTGTGGACAGGGAAGAATGTCCAACTCTACTATAATGTACTCTCCCAAGCATTTTGTACAGTGCTGTGAACACAATAGGTGCTCAATACCACTGATTGTATATTCATAAAAATTGAATTTTCTACTCATTATGAAATGTATTCTAATGTGTGGTTTCATTGTTAAAATAGATTACTAAGGTTTAAGATTGTATCATTAATAATATTATCTTGCCTTCTTGAATGATTCCATTCTATAGAGGTTTTTAGTATTTTATAACTGTTTAACTGGTTCTTCATAAAGGCATACACAACATATTCCCTTACAATACTTAGAAGTGTCGTGAACACAGTGATCCCTCAGTAAATGTTAGCTGATAGTGATAAATATCCTTTCTAAAGTTATATTTTTCTAAATGGAATGCAACCACAGCACGTCTGATGATGACAACTTGTTTTTCTCTGAATTGATTCACTGATGTTGTTTTATTCCTTGAAATCAGTGGTAAGCTGCATCTTTATACATATTTTGGTGCTTTGGTATCCACAATAAATGGAATAATAGCTCGCATTTTCAAACCAAGTGAAATGTTCCTCCTCTATGCCTTGTGTCTCAAAAACAGGTTTTGTCCTTCTTTTAAAGACTTGCATATGGAATCTGACATTCCCCCTGGCACTTCAGGTTCCTGTTTAGACAGGCCTAAGGTGGCATTTTCTCTCTTATGAGGTGTATATCCTACATTTTTATCTTTGATCCTTCTCTTCACCTTCCTGACACCTCTTCCTTTGTTCTCTCATGTTTCAGGTTTCAGTCAAAGATACATTCACCTTCATTTTCATTTAATCTTCGCCTCTGCTTCCTTCAGCATCTTTGTTGTCATAGTCCTAATGCCTTTTTACAGTTTTTCTTTTTATCTGAATATCCACTTCCATTCAGCTTTTAATCTTTTAAACTTGTTCCATCAGTTGAGTCTCTTTTAATCTTCTCTGGTTCTGGCTCTTGATCTTTCAGTCAAAATTCCCACCTATCAGAGATACTACAGAGTACAGCTCTTTATTTTTTATTAAGCTCGTAAAATAATCATTTTTTTAAAGCCACAATCACTCAGAAGGTTAGCAAAAATAGATTAAAGCCCTATTTTAAAATGACAAAAGTGATTGTTGAATCAGAGTCAACATTATCAGGTCTCTTACAATAGCTGTGATTTTTCTGAATATTTTAGTAGTAATAATAGAAGTAGTAAGTCATAGTAGTAGAAGAAGAAACACAACTGAGTGCTTACTGAGGGTGTGCAGTTTATTAAGCCCTTGGGAATAACTAACAAAATAACCCATTCTCTGCACACAGGGAGCTTATATTATAATGGAAGCGGTCAGAACTAAAATATTTACAGAGAGATCGAAATAGACCAGGGTTCTAATTCCAGCTCTGTCAATTGCTTACTGTGTGACCTTGGGCAAGTGATTTAACTTCTCTGTGCCTCAGTTTCAATTATAAAATGGGGATTCAATCCTCCACCCTCTAATTTAGACTGTGAGCCCCAAGTGGGGAAGGGTCTATGTCCAACCTAATTATCTTATATCTACCCAGCACTTAGAGCAGTGCTTGATACAGTAAGCACTTAACCAATATCATAAAAATAATTGAATGTACAATTGATAAATATACATACATTAGGACTGAAGATGGGTTCACACAAGTAAATAAATTACCTTATTTACCCATCTCTACCCTTTAGACTGTGAGCCCATTTTGGGCAGGGATTGTCTCTCTGTATTGCTGTATTGTACTTTCCAAGTGTTTAGTACCATGCTCTGCACACAGTAAGTGCTCAATAAATATGATTGAATGAATGAAAACATTCAGCATCATCTCCAAAGTCTTTGCCCAAATAATTAGAAAGATATAAGTGGAGGAGAGTGGATCTATGTAATTTACAATGATAATGGATAAAAGAAGGACCCATTTATGATTACGTTTTGTTTTGTTGGAGCCCGTTGTTGGGTAGGGATTGTCTCTATCTGTTGCCAAATTGTACTTTTCAAGTGCTTAGTACAGTGCTCTGCACAAAGTAAGCACTCAATAAATATGACTGAATGACTGATTGATTTAATTAATGTGGCTTAGTTGAAAAATGCCCCAGACCTAGGAGGTTAGAGATCCAGTACCAGTCCCAGCTTTACCACCGGCCTGCTATGTAACTCATAGCAAGACACAGAAGCCCTCTGGGACTCAGTTGCCTCATATTTAAAATGGGGATCAAAGATTTCTGCTCTTCTACCAAATGTTTTGAGCCCTTTGCGGGACAGGAACAATGTCTACCGATCTGATTATCTTGAATCTACCCCAGTGCTTCGGCACATAATAAATGCTTAATAAATCCAAGAGATAATAATAATAATAATATCATTTATTAAATGCTTACTATGTGTAAAGCACTGTTCTAAGAGCTTGGGAGGTTACAAGGTGATAAGGTTGTCTCACAGGGGGATCACAGTCTTAATCCCCATTTTACAGATGAGGTAACTGAGGAACAGAGAAGTTAAGTGACTTGCCCAAAGTCACACAGCTGACAACTGGCAGAGTCGGGATTTGAACCCATGACCTCTGACTCCAAAGCCCATGCTCTTTCCACTGAGCCATGCTGGTGACAATAATGATGATGGTTACTCTGTTATTTTTATTCTACTGAACTTTCTCATGAGTTCTTCCCAGTACAAACCAAGCACACAACCCCACACTGTCAATCCATTATTCATCTTTATTCAGCTCTAAGCTTACGCTTTGACTCTTATGCCTGAGCCAGGGCTGAACATACATGGTCAGGCAGTGCTCTCAGCCAGCCTGAAGCCCTTTAGGCAGTTAAGTCTCTGAGCAAAGACAAATAAGCCTTAACCTTGCTCATTTTAAGTTACAAAGCCAGCTGCCCCAGGCAGCTTCCTTCCAGCTATTCTGATGCCTCCAATCTCTTCTGGATAGGGCTGAATAATTTAGCTGGGTAGGAAGTAGAAAGTGGGAAAAATCAGAGAAATGATGAGCACCCCACAACTATGGCCTGCTCAGACTTGAGGCTGAGGAGACTTTGGGAACTGATGGAGACAGGAATTTTGCCTGGTGAGGAATGGAAGCTATGCAAGGGGCTCCCAAATATGCCAGCAACAGGGACAGTGAAGTAGTATGCCTAATGGGTCGGGAGTCAGAGGACCTACATTTTCATCCTGGATCTGAAAACTGGGCAAGTTGCTTAACTTCTCCGTGCTTAAAATTCTTCATCAACTTGTACTTCCCAAGCGCTTAGTACAGTGCTCTGCACACAGTAAGTGCTCAATAAATATGATTGATTGATTGATTGATCTGTATACTGGGGATGAAATATCTATTCTCCCTTCTTAGACTGTGAGTCCCATGTGGAACAGGGACTGATTCTGATGTGAATCTGATGGGCAAGTCACATCACTGCTCTGTGCTTCAGTCACCTCATCTGTAAAATGAGGATTAAGATTGTAAGCCCCATGGGGAACATGGACTGTATTCAACCTGATTAGCTTATTTACCCCAGTACTTAGTACAGTACGTAGTAAGCATTTCACAAATACCATTAAAAACCCTAAAACCACATAGCATAGTGCTTGGCACATGGTAAGCATTCAAATACCACTGATTCTGTGCATGTGAATGCAGTTGTATATTATGTGAACTACATGAATTTCCCAAACAAGAGTATGTTCTTGTTAAAGCCTCTCATTTACATACAAACTCCATCTATAAAGAAAATGATAGGACCACACTGAATCAGATATATTTAAGGTTGAAAAGAGATGAAGATTATATTTAATTTTCTATGCTACTGTGTCCCAATATGACTTTTTTGCTGTAACTTCTGTTTTTCTATTAATATTTAGGGGTTAAAATCTTGCTCCAATCCTTCTGCATTTTCTTTCTGCCCAGGGCATTTTCTTTATTGTAGCTAGGAGGCCAGCAGCATGTGTGAAAGTTCAAAGAAAATACGTGAACACTCAAAAATTTTTTCAGCTTCCATTTTTCGCTCTGAAATGACCATCACAGTTTGAAACTTTCATTGCTTCTTATTAAATTCATCATTCCATATTTATATAATGATTCTTTCCATTTCCAGGGAAACTTTGTCACCGGCCTTTTATCCTTTAGAATACAGGCCATGTCATTGGATTTAATGGTAGATGCCTTGGGAAAGAGCTGAAGAAGAGGTTGGCAGCTCCAAAGTCGGTGCCAGGGTGACTAATGGAAGCATTAGCCTCACCCATCTGTGCACAGACCGGGAGATGAAAGCTGCGGTTGAAATGGAGTTGTCTCTCCTCTGGCATTCCAACAAGGGTTTTGGGCAGGGAGGGCTTAGGACCTTAATCAGGTGAGGCACTGAACTTAGGGCACATTTTGGAGGTTCAATACGTCCAAGCTTCCACCTACTGGAAGCAGCAACTCTGGGAATGAGAGACTTGGAAGGGGAGGCAGCGTAGGACTGGGAGCCTGGAGACTCGGATTCTATCAAAGGCACTTACTGAGCTTTTACTGTTTGTGGAGAGTACTCTACTAAGGGCTTGAGAAAGTATGATTCAGTCTGTCACCAAATTTGGTCAGTTCTACTTTCACAACATGGCTAAAATCCACCTTTTCCTTTCCATCCAAACTGCTACTCCACTGATCCAAGGACTTAGCCTATCCCGCCTTGACTACTGCATCTACCTCCTTGCCTCTTGTCTCTCTCCACTTCAGTCCATTCTTCACTTGCTGCCCAGATCATTTTTCTTAAGAAAACTCAATCCATGTTTCCCCACTCAAGAACTTCTAGTCATTGCCCATTCTCTTCCCTATCACTATCCCTTCGCTACCCTTCCCTTCACTATCACAAGAAATCAAAAGGGGGAAGCTCACATGTTCCAGAAAGAACTACCCCAACCAACTGATCCAATGGTTGGCCTTTCAATCAATCAATCAGGTATTTCAATCAACCAGTCAATGAATGACATTTATGGAGCCTTTACTCTGTGCAGAGCACTATATTGAACATTTGGGTGAGTACAGTAGAGTTGTTAAACATGATCCCTGCCTTTGAGAAATGCGTTTATTCCCAATTTACAGATGAGGGAACTGAGGTACAGAGTAGATTAACTGACTGGCCCAAAGTCACCCAGTAGGCAAGATGTGGAGTTGGAATTAGAAGCCAGTTCTCTTAACTCTCAGACCTGTGCTTTTTCCATTAGGCAACACTGCTTTCTCCCTGACTGCAGTTGCCAGTGTATCAGCCATGCTCATGGCCACTGAGAATTGGCAAATCTATGTCTCATAGAGTCCCCTGTGACAGCACTATCCCTTCAATCAATCATATTTATTGAGTTCTTACTATGTGCAGAGAACTGTTTTAAGTGCTTGGGAGAGTATAATATAACAGTTGGTAGACATGTCCTTTGCCTCTTTTATTTTGGGTACAGGATGTCCGTAAGTGTAATCACACTGTTTTGTGTGTTCAACAGTACGGTTGTAGTGGCTGTGACAGTTTTCTTAATTTATATATGCTATCAAACAAGTGCAGTACTACTTTTAATTATAATAATAATGGCATTTGTTAAGCACTTACTAGGTGCCAAGCGCGGTTCTAATCCCTGTGGTAGATACAGGGTTATCAGTTTGTCCCACGTGGGGCTCACAGTCTTCACCCCCATTTTACAGTTGAGGTAACTGAGACACTGAGAAGTGAAGTGACTTGCCCAAAGTCACACAGCTGACACGTGGCAGAGTCAGTATTAGAACCCATGACCTCTGACTCCCAAGCCTGTGCTCTTTCCACTAAGCCACACTAATTCTCTGCTGCTTCTATGCATAATCAGTGTATGCCAACAAAAAAATAATCTTTCAAGACACTGCTAGAGGGTGATAAAATTTTGAGGTCTCTCTGCCATTGTTATAACACCACTCTAACTAGAATTATCTAGTCATTAACTTTGGACTGTATAGGAATGACAATTGAACAAAACAGAAAACTAAAATCTATACCAATTAAAAACAGAAAAAGACCACAAAGTTGAATAAGACAACAGACACCCTCATTAGTGATAGCCCAGAAAAGACAATTTACTACCTGAAAGGATTTCCTTGCAGGAAACGTTGTGTGAAGGGAGCCTGTTTAATTGGAGTTGCCAGGATTGGTGAAATGAGAAATAAAAGTCGCAATCTAAAGAAACTGCAATCCTAAAGATGTCACGATTGCAAAGCCGGCATTAAAAGCCTTTAGCTGTTAAGTGATGAGATGCAACAGTAGAAAACCATCAAGCGACAACTGTGTGTTTCTGGAGCACTGGGATGGGAAATTAGTGTTTCATGAAAGCTCTAAGAACTATCAAATAGGGGGAGAAAATTGAATTATTCTACTGGGCTAATCTATTCTTTTAAAACTTTATGAGCTTACTTGGAGAGAAAAAAGGGTCATGGAAGTCCAGAAGCTTCTAGATATCTAACACAATGTGTAAATGGAAAAATGTTATAGAATCAGGTATGTTTTAATTTTGGGGTGCTGCAATTCTTGGAAAGGGTAATAGGGACTAGGATAGGGGTTGGTGTCTAAGTATTTCAAACAAGGAGAATTTCACTGTCCTGAGTTAGGTATGAGAAAGGGAAAAACTTAATTTTATTGCTTGTGCTCTTCTCCTCAATTGTTACCTAGGCTTTCCTATTTGTAAAATGGGGATTTAAGTGCCTTTTCTCTCTCCCATTTAGACTATGAGCCCCATATATGACAGACACTGTGTCTCTCTGTATCTATCCCAGTGTTTAGTTCAGTGCTTGGCACATGGTAAGCACTTCACAAATATCACAGCAATTACCTTAAGTGACTTGCCCAAACTCACCCAGTGGCAGAACAAGGGTTAGAACCCAGATCTTCTGACTACCAGTCCACAGCATGCTTTGACCACAGCACGCTTCTTCCCAGCATGTCCGTCACTCACATCCAAGACCAGACTAGGGTCAGGAGAATCTTCTGAGCCTAGTCAGAATCTAAGACTCTAGGCAACATTTTCTCAGGCCCCTATTCTGGTTTAACCAGGTAGGATTTCATAAGAAAAGCCAAGTTGAAAATCAAAATACATCTGAGAAGCTTGCACAAGAAAGACACTTTCAAAATAGCTGTAGGAACATTGCTAACACATTTATAGCAGCCAAATGCACTGACTGCAAAATATTAACCATAGAAAGTTCTGGGAAAACAGGCTATAAGATGTATCTGTCTGCAATAATTTTCCCTTATAACCGTGGCTACAGAAATCTGCTCCAGTGAAATAGAACACATCTTTATACCTTACTTACCATACTGGCAGGGTCATGCTCCTGAGACTATATAAATGGAGTTCAAAATTTTATAGGATTAATTTAATAAAAATACAGACTTCAAAATGGTCCTTTGGGGGAAATGAAGTGTAAATAAGAAACGAACCAAGTATCCACATTTTTGTATAATAGCCTTTAAAATCAAAGCAAGGAAACCCAAATAATATGTACAGTGCATGCTTATCCAGAGAATTTCCAATTCTGCCTATTTCCATGGGGAAAAGAGTGTAACGACTGAATGTTCAAGGGTTCGGATGTTTCCCAATTCAGCAGATTACCCTCCCCTTTTTAATGTGCTAAATACCAAACTCTGATCATCCTATTTAGAATACTCTTCTGAAGGCAAGTTATGGGAATTGGAGTTTTAGGGATTTTGCCTAAATTAAGAGGTTTTTCTACTCTCTTATATAGGATTAAACCCCCAAAAAACTTGGTAATAATTTTTCTAAGAGTTTAACATTTTTATTGCTTAAATACTCTAATCCATCATAATTCTGCATGTTTCTTTTGATATAGCACATTTGTGTGACAAATCATTGACTATCTCCATGGTAATCAATAGAATAATCATTGATAAATGATGCTCAACGTGGTCAATAGAATAATTATGTATTATATAACCCTGAATAGCTCAAGCTATCTTTCTAGGGTCCAAATGCTGCCATTATGAAACACATAATCTTTTTCTCATAAAAAGCCATGGAAATCTTTTGTTCCTCTATGCTGTAAACGCCTTGTGGGCAGAGAACATTTCCACCAATTCTATATTCTCTCAAGTGCTCAGTACAATATTCTGCACATGGTAAGTGCTCAAAAAATACAATTGCTTGACTGATTCCAACTGTTGAACATTTTTTGGAAGCAAAATTCACCTATAATCATGGCTTTATTCCTGTCCAGAGCACAGGTGGGGCATTAATGAAGCTATATTTCATGCCATCCCTCCTTCACTCAGGCATGAGTTTGAGAGAGACAGCAGCTCCAGGAATAAGCAGCCCAGATACTAATCCCCTCTCTGCTATTTCCCATGGTGTGACTTTGGCCAAGTCTTTTAACCTCTTTGGTTCTCAGTTTTCTCATCTGGAATACAAAACTGATCTAGGTTATGGGAAAGTGCTTTGGGAAGAAAAGCGCCATAGAAAAAGAATAAGTTGCCATTTTTATCAAGGGGGTCATTGACTACCCTCATGAAAGGCTGTGTTTATAAACTTAGTGGAAAGAGCACAGAACTGGGAGTTGGGAAACCTGGCTTTCAATTGTGGCTCTGTCACTTGCCTGTTCTGTGACCTCGGGAGGGTCACTGTAATTTTCTGTGCCTCTGTTTCCTTATCCGTAAAATGGGGAATGGGGAATACATGTTCTCCAGCCCACTTGGACTGTAAATCCTAGAGTAGGACAGGGACAATGTCTGATCTGAATTTATTGCATCTTCATCAGTATTTGACACATAGTAAGTGTTTTTCAAATACCACAATTATCATTATTTTATTACTCAGAAAAGTATTTATTTATTAACTGCTTACTAGGTGTCAAGTACTGGGAAAACGCTGCCAAGCCTGGGAGTCAGAAGGTCTTGCATTCTAATCCTGGCTCTATCACTTGTCTACTGTGGGACCTTGGGCAAGTCACAAATTCTCTGTGCCTCAATTACCTCATCTGTAAAAAAAAAAAAAAGGGGGGGGGGGGATTAAGAGTGTGAGCCCAATGTGGGACAGGGACTGTATCCAACCTGTTTAACTTCTATCTATCCCAGTGCTTAGAACAGTGTTTGGCACCATAATAAGCACTTAAGTAGCATAATTATTATTATTATTATTTAAAACAGGTCATTTTCTCTCCCAACTATGAAACCCAGAGCTAACTCTAACATGGCTTCATGAGATGTTGACTACTGAGTAAGCAGTGATCACCCCATCATGTGGAAGGCAGTTGACAGAACCTGGGGTCTAGCTGCCGCCTCATGTCTACTTGAAGATGTTCAAGCCTCCTCTCTGTGTGACCTTAATAATAATAATCATGGTATTAAGTGCTTGATAGGTGCCAAGTGCTGTAATAAAGTCAGGGGTATAATACAATCAGATTGGACACAGTCTTTGTCCCAAACAGGGCTCATAGTCTAAGTAGGAGGGAGAACAGGTATTGAATCCCCATTTTACAGAAGAAGAAACTGAGGCTCTTAGAAGTTAAGTGACTTGAACAAATTCACATAGCTAGGATTAGAACCCAGGGTATTCTGACTCCCAGGCCAGTAGTCTTTCCACTAGGCCACACTGCTTCCCCTAGGCATGCTTACATCCTGTCCCAGGAATTGACCTGATGACAGAAATCCCCATCCTCGGATGGTGTCTTTAAGGCTCTAAAGAAGGTGCATTGAAATAAAGTATTTCGATTTTGACTTGAGAAGAGGTAGATCCCTTGTCCTTCAGGGTAGGGAAAAGATGCTCTTTAGCTAATGTCAAGGTGATAGGCAAAGCTTCCTACTTTAGGCCTTTCAATCTTTGTGGAAAGGCTGGAGTGGAGAGAGAGAGAAAAAACAGCGATCTGGGATTTGACTGTTTTGAAGGCCGCTATTCAGGCTAATCAGAATTTGATAAATTAACTGAAAAGGCTTGATCTAAGGAATAAAGGACTCTGTGTTACAGTCAAACCCTAATGTGACATGATGCATCAAATTAGAAATGAGAGAGATTTGAACTTTCCCATCTTCCCTTGATTCTTCTGCCTCCAAATTATTTTGGAATGATTTAGCCCATCTCTAATTATCTCCATGCTTGGATAAAAATAACAGCCAGGCCACAGATATGAAGTGCAAGAGTGAATTATAGATGGATTATTTCTTTAGCATTTAGACATTAGTCTTCTTTCAACAACAGCAGCAACAGTCAGACACAGGCCTGATTGCCTCAATGAACATTTTTTTTCCCAGTTATTATAATTTCATAAATCTCTTGTAGTAGACTATTAAATCTCAGAGGGAGAAAGGGTTTTGGTCTTTACCTAGTGGGCCCGAATGGTGACTGGAAATGTTTTGTTTTTTTTTTTAAGGAAAGAACCATAAATTTTCTCCAGTGAGGTATGGTGAATAATAATATCAGAGAGTTATGTAGATCACTTCATTTGTTGAGGAAAACTTGAGTTTTTACATGCTATGTGGCATAAAAAGGGGTAGTAGAGGCAACAGAGAATGCTTACATTTGAAAAGCACTATGGCCTAGTGCAAAGCAGCATGGTCTAGTGGAAAGTGTTCTGGCCTGGAAGTCAGAGGATCTGGATATCAATCCCAACTCAACTCTCTGCTGTTTGACCTTAGACAAGTCACTTTCCTTTTTTGTGCCTGAGAAGCACTGTAAAATGGGAATTCAATACCTGTTCTTCCTCCTACCTTGAAAGTGAACCCCATGTGGAACATGAACTATGTAAGACCTAATTCTCTTGTATCTATCCCAGTGTTTGAAACATAGTAAGTGCTTAATAAATACTCCAATTATTATTATTGTACCCTAGAACTGCTAATGTTGCTAAAGGTACCTGGAACCTCTAGTGGTTCTTCAAGCCCCTCAACCTGTCCTACTTCACAGATACTGCATTCTGCTGCTCTGAGGTGTGTCCTTGTAGAGGAGACCAAGGATTGCATTAGCCACATGCCCCCCTTGTTGCCCCCAAAGTGGGAAGAAAACAGAGCCCCTTCATGCCCAGGGAGCTTAGCTGAGCCTGACAAAGTCTGGGGTATCAATCAATCAATCAATCGTATTTATTGAGCACTTACTATGTGCAGAGCACTGTACTAAGCACTTGGGAAGTACAAATTGGCAACATATAGAGACGGTCCCTACCCACAGTGGGCTCACAGTCTAAAAGGGGGAGACAGAGAACAAAACCAAACATACTAACAAAATAAAATAAATAGAATAGATATGTACAAGTAAAATAAATAGAGTAATAAATATGTACAAACATATATACATATAATACATATATACAGGTGCTGTGGGGAAGGGAAGGAGGTAAGATGGGGGGATGGAGAGGGTATCTTCAGCGGGCTCTTATAATTATGGCATTTTTTTAAGTGCTTGCTCTGTGCTAATTGCTGGGATAAGAGACAAGATAATCTGATCAGACAGTGTTCCTGCTCCACAGGGGACTCACAGTCTAAGGGAGAGGGGGACAGGTATCTTATCCCCACCTTTGCATGAACAGATCCTTATGAAAACAGTGAAAGTCTGAACTTCATCCAGATACAGAAATCAATAAAATCAATTCCCTCTAGACTGTAAACTCCTTGAGGTCAGGGATCATATCTATGCACTCTATAGTATTGTACTCAGTGTGGCTCAGTGGAAAGAGCACGGGCTTGGGAGTCAGAGGTCATGGGTTCTAATCCTGGCTCCGCCCACTTATCGGCTGAGTGACCTTGGGTAAGTCACTTAACTTCTCTGGGCCTCAGTTACCTCATCTGTAAAATGGGGATTAAGATTGTGAGCCCCACGTGGGACAACCTAATCATCTTGTATCTCCCCAGTGCTTCGAACAGTGCTTTGCACATAGTAAGCGCTTAAAAAATACCATTATTTTATTATTATTATTATTACTTTTCTCAGCTCACCATAAGCACTCAATAAATAACGTTAATTGAGTGATTGAATAATTTATTGACTATTTGTGTAGGATTACCAAGCTCAATTTCTACTGACCAATCAGCAGCCATGATCCCAGAAATGTCCTTGCCCCGTGCTGTTTTCAAGCCTTTTAAAATGTTATCATTATCCTTTTCTTACCCACTCTTGTGGTTTGTGTTATTCAATTCAGATACTTCCCCCATCCATTGTTTAAGAAGCTTTTATTCTGCCTGGAAACAGATAACATGGGTGACAATCCTACATGTCCTCCAACTTGATTCTGTCGGATTTTCCCAGGTGCTTAGTAAAATGCTCTGTACAGGGTAACATCTCAGTAAACATCACTGAGTGACTGGCATGTTACCTGCCCACAGGGAGCTTACTCTGTACTGGTGAAGCTATATTTAGCTCGATGAATAATATACAGCTACCAAATTGTGGGAATGCAGATAGGCTGAAGGCATAGTTAAGAGGGAACAGAGAACAGAATCATTCTTATTTTTTTAATTAGAGACACCCCATATGTTGCAACAATTTACATATATTCATTTTATGAGGAAATGACTTCATCTGCCTTTTGTATTAAATCAGATGTGTCCTACTAATCCAAATTATCTATGCTTACTTAATTTTTGCTCTCCTTATTAAAGGACTAAATCAAACTTTTAAAAATGACATATAAGTTAAAATCCTACAGAATTTATAGCAATAACTAGCAGGCAAAGGCTCCTGTGAGTATTTAATTCAGATGAAATGCCTATAATTCTCAGCATGATCCAATGGAAAGAGCTCAGGCCTGAGAGTCAGGGTACCTGGTTTCTAATCCAAGCTCTTCCACTTGTCTGTTGTGTGACCCTGGGCAAGTCACTTAAAGAAACTGAGGTACAGATAAATTATCTATACAGTAAGTATTATAAAGACCTGTTCTCTCTCCCCATTAGGTTGTGAGTCCCATATGGGACAAGGAGTGTGCGTCCTGATTATACTGCATCTAGCACTGCAAGACTGTGAGCCCACTGTCGGGTAGGGACCGTCTCTCTATGTTGCCAACTTGTACTTCCAAAGCGCTTAGTACAGTGCTCTGCACACAGTAAGTGCTCAATAAATATGGATTGATTGATTTAGTACAGTGCAGAGAATATAGTAAGCACTTAAGTACCGCAGTACTCATTCTCCTCAAGATCTGCTCATTTTATACAACTACATAAAATATATAATTTTTAATAAAATTAATGATGCAATGTTAGCTTTTACTGGAACCTCGGTAAAAGAATAATCAGATTCTACTAGAGAAGCTAGAGAAGCAGTGTGGCTCAGTGGAAAGAGCACAGGCTTTGAAGTCAGAGGTCATAGGTTCAAACCCCGGCTCCGCCAATTGTCAGCTGTGTGACTTTGGGCAAGTCACTTAACTTCTCTGGGCCTCAGTTACCTCATCTGTCAAATGGGGACTAAGATTGTGAGCCCCCCATGGGACAATCTGATCACCTTGTAACCTCCCCAGTGCTTAGAACAGTGCTTTGCACATAGAAAACACTTAATAAATGCCATCATTATTTATTTACTAATAAACATGAGGTGCCAATCAAGATATATAGATTCAGTTACTCTGTCACAGTGAAGAACGGTTAATTCTTTAAGTATTCAGCATCATCATTAACATAATGTAAAGCACCATTAGGTAGGAAAGGCCATCATGGGGTTAGTCTTTCTACAAGACCAAACCACTGACCTGCACCTGCAATATTGAGTGCTTCCATTAAATTAAGGGGGCCTATTTCCTAACATTTCTTCTCTCCAGTGAAAGGTTTTTCTTCCCAACTCTCACCTCAGCACTTACCTACTCAATCATCACCAGTAATTATGTTCATTAATTCAATAATATTTATTGAGCATTTACTGTGTGCAGAGAACTGAACTAAGCACTTGGGAGAGTACAGTACAACAATAAACATTCATTTCTGCCCACAGTAGGCTTATTTTATGTTCTTATGATCATATGCTCATGTTCATATTGATTTATACAGTCTACCATTTAAACACTCATTTATCTATCCATCTTTCCCTCTGTTTTTCCTCCTAATACTAAACTACTCTGTGTTGGTCTTTCCCATTAGATTGTAAGCTCTGCAAAGGCAGGGATCCCATGTATCAATTCCACTCAGTTTGGTAGCAGAGAAGCAGTGGGATTTAATGGAAATAGCACAGGCTTGCAAGTCAAAAGACCTCAGGTCTAAGCCCAGCTCCTCCAGTTGTCTGCTGGGTGACCTTGGGCAAATCACTTAACTTCTCTGTGCAAAATGAGAATTCAATACCTTTTCTCCCGCTGAGACTGTGAGTCCCATATGATTATATTGTATTTACCTCAGCACTTAGTTCAGGGCTTGGTACGGAGAAAGTGCTTAACAAATATTAAAATTATCCTTATTACTCCATTCTCCTGAGCATTTAAGAGCTCTGCACAGAGTAAATGCTCATTAAAGCCATTGATTGCTTCTGTCTGTGCTACTGCTCGTTTGATGATCTGTCACTGTGCACTGGTCCCAGCAGAGATGATCTGGTCCAAACTAGCATAGGCCAGCCCTTTTGGATCCCCTAAGAGGCAATGCATTGAGGAAGCCTGAGACAGACTATGTCCAGGCAGTTCCCATAGCAACAGGAACAGCAGAAGAGATGTGACCTGTTTGTCTAGCTCCCAGATCCCTGACAGCTACCCAGAGGGTAAGCGTTACAACCCGCTCTGCATCCTCTGTTAAAGTGGCTGAATTATTGAAGATCAGTTTTCAGCTGCCTAGGTGCCTGCTTTGAGGACCTATCGATGGTGTCAAATGGCACAATGGGTCAATTAGAAGTTTGAAATAAAAATCAAATGAGTGGTCCGTCCCCTGGCTTGAAGAGTTGACCCACAAAAAAGATCTGAAAGACACTGGATCTGTCCAAGATAACCGTTGCTAGGCAACCCAGGCAGAGTGACACGAGGAGAAAGAGAGATACAGCAGAATGGGGTACCTAACCTTCAATACTCTGAGAGGCTGCCCAACCAATAGTAGTAATAATATCTATAATGCTTTCTGTACGTACAGCACAGTACTTCATGCTGGGAGAGAGTACATAGGTGGTAATTAAACACAGTTCCTGCCCCTTGTGGGGCTCAAGAACTAAAATTAGTCCCAGAAACAATGATAAAAATACAGATTTCTAAGTATATGAGGGCTAGGTGAAGTGTAAGTATATCTAACAAAATGTGGAGCTTTCTTAGTATCCAACCCATGGACAAGGCAAAGCCAGCGGGAAATGGGTTGGGGGTGGAGTGCAACTTGCAGATTACAAGAGCAGAGAGACTCAGGGCAAGTCACTTCACTTCTCTGTGCCTCCATTACCTCACCCGTAAAATGAGGATTAAGACTGTGAGCCCTATTTAAGACAGGTAGTGTGTCCTACCAGATTATCTTTTATCTACCCCAGCACTTAGTACAGTCCCTGGCACATAGTAAATGCTTAATATCACTATTATTATTATTATTAGGGAACAGACTCTGAAGCCTTTGGTCCATCAACGGCAGATTGGCAGATGAGCCATGCAGCCTCTTGGGGAATAAAATTGCCGAAGGATCTGAGCAGATATTCATGTTCCTTAATGTCCACTGGGGCGCCAATTAAAGGGGACAGAAAAATATATTCAGATCCACCCTCAGAGGTGATATATGTCACTTGTGGCAATGTTTACCCATTCTGGGGGAGGAGTATGTGGGTGGCAGCCTGCTGACCTCAGCTAAGCCAGGGTAAGTTTGGAACTGGGTGTCCTGGACTGGGTAGAATCCAGCTCAAAGTGGTCATTTCTGCTGAAAAATTCCACTGGGATTAAAAACTGACCCCTAAAGGGGACCCAATCTCCTGAGCATGTCTGTGATAACACGATCCCACCTGAATGTAGGGAAGCAGCCTGGCCTACTGTATAGAGCATGGGTCTGGGAATCAGAAGGACCTTGGTTCTAATCCAGGCTCTGCCACTTTTCTGCTGTGTGACCTTGCACAAGTCACTTAACTCCTCTGTGCCTCAGTTCCTTCATCTGTAAAATGGGGATTAAGATTGTGAACCCTCTGTGGGACAGGGGCTGAATCCAACCTGATTATCTTGTATCTACCCCAGCACTTAGAACGGTGTGTGGTACATAGTAAGCACTTTAACAAATACCGTTATTATTAGAACAAGCGACCTGGTACGGGGCTGTCTGCCAGTTAAGGCCTTCTGGAGGGGCCTCACCAGGACCACGAGCCCACGGCATAGCAGCCCTGTGAAACTGTGTCACCTAGTTCAGTGTGTGGGAAGGGGCCAGGGCAGAATTGAGACTCAAAAGTTGAGGGTGGATTCATTCATTCAACCATATTTATTGAGCACTTACTGTGTGCAGAGCACTGTACTAAGCACTTGGGAAGTACGTCGGCAACATCTAGAGACGGTCCCTACCTAATATAAATGAAGAAAATAAGTGCTGTGGGGTTGAGGTTGGAGTCAATAAAAGGTGCAAATCCAAGTGCAAGAGGAGGCTCATTTGAGGCAGTGGGTCCTATTTGAATATGGAAAGGGAATCAGAATAGCCATAAAATGGAATCAACAGGATAGTGATATGTTCTATCCTTCAAGGGAGTTAAATGAGAACTGGAACAGAAAGGGAAATGTAACGTCTTTCATGAAAGCAATTAAAACCAGCTTCCAGTGGAAAAGACCTTCAACTAGAGTAGTACCTTTCACAGTGGGTTACAGAAATGCATGTTTGTTTTGCAGGGTTTTTTTCAATACATTGCAGAAAGTAACCACAAAGATGACTTGGTAGAGCCCTCAGTCAACCTATCAATAGTATGTGAGAAGCAGCATGGCTCAGTGGAAAGAGCACAGGCTTTGAAGTCAGAGGTCATGGGTTCAAATCCCGGCTCCTCCAACTGTTAACTGTGTGACTTTGGGCAAGCCAGTTAACTTCTCTGGGCCTCAGTTCCCTCATCTGTAAAATGGGGATTAAGACTGTGAGCCCCCCGTGGGACAACCTGATCACTCTGCAACCTCCCCAGTGCTTAGAACAGTGCTTTGCATATAGTAAGCGCTTAATAAAATGCCATCATTATTATTATGTGCTGAGCATGTCCTGAGCCAGGATTAGGACCCAGGTTCCCTGATTCCCAGGCCCATGCTCTTTCCAGTGGGTCACGCTGCTTCAGTGTTCTGTGAAATTCTGGTCAGGGACAGGATGAGTCAGATTTTCTGTTATTACTTATCTAGCTCTCAAGTTTCGACACCCAGAAAGAAGGTCAGCGTTCACCAGATCCCCTGGAGATGGGCTATATTACCTTTCATCTCTAGCCAAGCTCTGCTCACTAGAATGCAAAGACCACTGAGGCACAAAACAGATAGACATGTAAGTCAGAGGACAGGCTGAAGGAGGACTGACTATGTGGAGCAGAGCTGAGCAGTTACAAGAAGAAATCAGTCCTAAAGCCATGGCTTTTTAGAGGAAAACCAGATCCCCCATTCTGTGACAAATGCTTGTCCAGCAGGGCTCAGACTGAACTCTGTATGACACACTGGCCTCTTCCATTGACTTGTTCTGCTCTAACATCTAAATATTGAGAATAGGGGTTTGCTATAAGCCCTAAGGCCCATTTCCATGGATACGGGCAGTGTGGGGACAAAGGCAACCCAATGTTTAATTTTCTAAAGATCAGTTTTGAAGATTTGTTTACAGTTCTTCCCCTCTCTAATTGTCTATGACAATGACATCTCTCCCTCCCTGACCCATTATTTTTCAAACATGCACGTTTTGGGCATCTATGCCTGAAATTGCCTTCGTCTAATTTGATGTGTTATAAGTAGCCACACCTGACATCAACCAGATTTTTTTTTCTTCTCCACATTCTTCTCATCTCAGCTTGACTTTAAACTGACCTTTCATTTGACTAGGTAATAGAAAATTACTGGTACAACAACTGCATCAAGCAAAGAAATGATATGTAGCCTAAGGGAAAACAAATGACTATATTTAGATTTCATTATTCTAGTGAAATGAACAAATTATGTTATCTCAGTGACTTGGGAGTTAGCAGCAGGAGGGGTATGGTTTCTAGAAAAAGATGGGAGGGGTAACAGCAAAGAGGCCATTGGAATTTCCCTCCTACAACTCCTTCACAACCCTGCCCCAAGCAGGAAGGGAGCAGAAGGACAACATTATGGAATTCCTCAGTTATTGTTCCTTCAGGCAGGTGCGTGGGAGCATATTGAGGGGGGATTGATGGACCTGCAGCATCAGGCAACAACCAAAGCTGCAGGAGCAGAAGCTGCATGATTTATCTAAAAACCAGAGTCAATCCATCAATCAGTGGTATTTCTGGAGCACTTACTGAGTGTACTAAGAATTTGGAACAGTACTATAGAGTTGGAAGGCATGTTCCCTGTCCTCAAAAGGCTTACAGTCTAGAGTCAGATGTGAGCCTGTGTTAAAGCTGATAATCTTTTATCCACCCCTGTGCTAGTGAGGAGCTCAGCACTTAGTCAATGCTATTACTATGAAAGGAATACTGATATCATAAGGAACCTGGAAAATTGGCTCTTCCAGCAATGGCCCTGTCTCCTACCTGAGCTTCCTCCACCATTGCTTAATTGGTACTCCAAGCTCCTACAGTAGAACTGGTCAACTGGGCTAAGGCAGTGAGACCCCAGCTTTACAGTCTAGAGGGGAAAACAGATATTAACATAAATAAATTATGGATTTGTATAAAATTGATATCAGTGGCATTTGTTAAGTGCTTACCATGTGTCAGGCACTGCTTTAAGTGCTGGGGTAGATAACAAGTTAATCAGTTTGGACACAGTCCCTATCTCACATAGGGCTCACAGTCCTAATCCCCATTTTACAGCTGAGCTAACAGGCTCAGAGAAATTAAGTGAGTTGTTTAAGGTCACACAGCAGATAAGTGGTGGGGCCGGGATTAAGACCTAGGTCCTTCTGACTCCCAGACTCATGCTCTATCTACTAGGCCATGATGCCATGGAGCTGAGGGAGGGATGAATAATAGGGGCAAATCCAAGTGGAAGTTGACACAGAAGGGAGTGGGAGAAGAAAAAATGAGAGCTTAGTTGGGTAAGACCTCTTGGAAAAGTACCTTCAATAAGCATCATGGCCACTGCCACCCATCAGGCTGAAGCTGCAGCTAAAACCATGGCCCACTGTGAATGGACGTTTGGCTGGAAACATGCAATTCTATCATGGCCAGAGACCCCAGCCTTGATAATAATGGTGGGGCAGTGGCATCTGTAGCAATGATAAACCTTAGTCTCTATCATCCTCCTTCCGCTCTTGCTCCCTGCCACTATGCTACCACCACTTGATGCAGTTTTTACTCTGGGCCATAAATAAAGAGAATTTATTAAGCACCCCTTGTGAGCAGAGTTCTGTATTGTTTGGGAATATACAATATTTCAATCTGTCCTTAAATCCTATCAGTTCTACTTTCATAACATTGCTAAAATCCACCCTTTCCTCTCCATCCAAACTGCTACCATGCTGATCCAAGCACTTATCGTATCCCACCTTGACTGACACCTTATCACTGGACCGATTATATTTTATTTCTGTGCAGAATTGAATTACACCAATAGGGCATGGAATGTTGTCTACCAACACTGTTGTATTGTACTCTCCCAAGCTCTTAGTATGGTGCTCTGCACGCAGTAAATACTCAATAAAAACCATGATGGTGATGATACAGTGCTCCACACACAGTAAGCGCTCAAATACCACTGATTAATTGATAGATCAATAAAAACCGATGCAACCACAGCTACTATTAAATAATAGCTGAAAAAAACATCTCTCTGACAGAGAGCTGTCATCATTTTATAATTTACACTGCCATTTTAGGTATGACTGTAGCATTTTCCCAGACATGAGAGCTGTGGAAATCAATGCAACAAGGCTGTGTTTAACACATTACTTTTCCTGCTTGAAAGCAACAAGGACCATCAGGTCTGTTAGGAAGATGGAAGGGCCCTCATTAGTCCAGAAGCAGCATCACCACTCCAAAAGCACCTGCACATGAAGAAGTTACTTTTTAGGAGGAGATGGGAAAAAATTGCCCTATTGAACTTCCAACATCAACTGCTCCTTGTAATGCCTAAGTATTGCAGAAAAGAGCAATAGGGGGCCCGCCCTCATGCTCTTTCTTAAAATAATAAATGTAAAAGGCAGGTACTTAAAGTAAATCTGGTGAGCAATCAGTCTGGTATTTTATGGAGCAACCGCACTTGAGAGAATATACCAGAAAAGAGAAACATTCTCTGTTCTCCAGGGGCTTACAAATGAGTGAGTGAGGCAGGCAGACAGAAATGACTTATAATTAGTAGGAGTAGGAGGACGAAGGATATTTGTGGGTAGGGAATTTGTCTGTTATATTGTACTCTCCCTGTTGCTTAGTACAATGCTCTGCACATGGTAAGCACTCTAATACAAGACTGTGAGCCCACCGTTGGGTTAGAGACCGTCTCTATATGTTGCCAACTTGTACTTCCCAAGCGCTTAGTACAGTGCTCTGCATACAGTAAGCACTCAATAAATATGATTGAATGAATGAATTGATATATTAAGGAAAGTACAAAACAGCTAAATAGCAATAGCAAAATAGCTGAATAATTTAATATGAATTGAATACCCACATGTATCTAAGTGCTGAGCTAGGAATTTAAATCCATAAGTGGTAAGGGTGGCTGCTAGGATGACACTGTAATGCAATATGCAAATATAGATGTCAAGATGAAGGACGTATAGAAGAATTTGAGTGATAGGGTGGGCAGGGCTTCCTGCTGACCCAAGCACAAGTCTTTAATGGGGACTCCTGGTCTGCGGGCTCAATCATAGCCAGACCCAAAACTTGAATTTGAGGCTCAGGCATTCTTGTAATTTAGCAGTATCTCTCTACTGATGGACCACAAGCCAAAGCCAGAGTTGGGTTAAGCACT
The DNA here is from genome assembly GCF_015852505.1 of Tachyglossus aculeatus. Lineage (NCBI taxonomy): Eukaryota > Metazoa > Chordata > Mammalia > Monotremata > Tachyglossidae > Tachyglossus > Tachyglossus aculeatus. Next base: position 37,590,854 of record NC_052084.1, read on the forward strand.
CTGGTATTGTCTTGAAGCCTGGCAGGGGAACAGGAACACAGTGGAAACTAAAATAACAAGAAGGCAAAGAAAGTGAAATGATGAAAGAGGTCTCCCTTCCTATTAGGGAGAACCTGGCTGTCACCCGACTGAAAAGGTAACTGTGTCCACTGCATATTTTTTTTTCCCCTACCAGTGGTCTGCACAAAGTATGTGCTAAATAAGTACCATAGATTGATTTCAATCGTTTATTTCTTGGAGAAAACTCACAGAACATAATTTCTATGTGCTCAGTGTCTAGAGGGAATTATAGTTACCAATTTCTGACTGTGCTGCTGGAAGAGTTTGGCAGGGATTTTAGGGGGAATAAAGTTAGGGAAGGTTCAGTCTTCTGAACACAACAGGCCAGAGAGCCACCATTTTGGGTTCTTTATGCCCAGAGTGGAATTGCTCTGTGTTGATCAGAGAGCCGAAAAGAGCAAGATGGGGAGTCCAGCTCAAAAAGTCACTGGAGTGCACTGCTTCCATCACTTCTGTGGAGTGACCACTTGAGGAGGGCATCCTACCCAGGGTGGGAGGGGACAATTAGCCAAATTATTATTACCAAATGCCGTTGAGTCATTTCCAATTCATAGCTACTCTATGGATATATTTTCTTAGCCAAAACTAGAGGAGAAAACTGCCTGAAGCTTCTTTAGTTAAGGAGGATGCTGTCAAATCTGTGAGGTTGAAAATTTTTTAAGGAACTGATCCACTGGAAGGCCTTGCTATAAATATATATATATATTTATATATATACTTATATATATTCATTCAATTGTAGTCATTGAGTGCTGTGTGCAGAGCACTGTATAAAGCACTTGGGAAAATACAATACAGCAATACAGAGACAATCCCTGCCCACAATGAGCTCACAGCCTTATACTATATTATACATAATACTATATTATATATAGTATTATTGTGTACATAAAAATACATACAGAATTATAGTATACATAATACTATATTTTATATAGTATATAAAACTGTGCATGCACAGACATACACATTGTGAGAACAAGTAGGGGTTAGGGAAATTGTCTGAAATGGTGGGAAGAGCCACCGAGAACCTTTATTTAACATGCGGAGAAACAGTGAGTCTGGTAATGGTAGATCAGTGAGCACTACTTCCCCAGCAGGGCAGGTAGTCAAATAAATCACCCTGCGATCAGTGGAAACTACAGGAAGGAGCTGGGGGCAATTCCCAGTGTGGTTCTGTGAAGAGGGAATTGTGCCAGACCAATTGAATTTCCTCTCTTGACAGAGCGGTGGGCCATGTAGATAAGGGGGAAGTAATAGATGTAATCTCCAAACTTTAGCAAGGCAATTTCAGGCATAAAAGCCTGAGGGAGAACTTTGGAAACCTAAATAAGAGAAAGAGTAGTCACTGAAATACATTTGAGCACTGAGGAACCCAAAATCAAGGCTTGGAAATAGTTTGGTCTTGCAAATAGTTTGAGAAAATGATGAAGTGAAATTCATGGAAGTGAGTCTACGATCCTTGCAATAAGCTCCTTGAGGGCTGGGTTCATGTCTTCTAACATTCTGTGCTCTTCCAAGAACTTACAGTGCTCTGCATATAGTAGTACATTTTAAATTGGAATCATGTCTTCCATTATACACTCGAAATGCTTACACAGAACTGCTCTGCACAGTTTACTATAATAATAATTATGGCATTTATTAAATGCTTACTATGTGCAAAGCACTGCTCTAATTACTAGGGTGGTTACAAGGTGATCAGGTTGTCCCACGGGAGGCTCACAGTCTTAATCCCCATTTGACAGATGAAGTAACTGAGGCCCAGAGAAGTGAAGTGACTTGCCCAAAGTCACACAGCTGACAAATGGCAGAGCTGGGATTTGAACCCATGACCTCTGACTCCAAAGCCTGAGTTCTATCCACTGAGCTGTGCTGCTTCAAGGTCTCAAAGGCCTGGGATCATGTCTTCCAACTTCCTTTTTTGCTACAAAGCTCCTCCTCACACATATGCACACATCACTCAATACTGTCAGTTGCAATTCACTCACACCCCTTAACAGAACACTCAAACCCATGTAAATGCAGTCCTCCCTTTCAGGTTCTAATGGAAAATACTCATCATCAACCTGATTTCCCCCAAAACTCCTAAACTGAGTTAATAAAGAGATCATTCCTAATCTGTCCTGTGGTTTGATGTACATTTGCCTTTCACCTAATAATGGTATCTACTGAGCGCCAGAGTGCAGAGTTTGCTAAGTGCTTGGCAGCAATTTATCCTCCACTGAATTCTTCCCCAGATCTTTGGACTGGAAGCTCCCCTCTAAACTGTAAACTCCTTGTAGACAGGGAAAATATCTACCAACTCCCAAGAGTTTAGTATAGTGCTCTGCACAAAATAAGTGCTTAATAAATATGATTGATTGAGGGATTCATTCATTCATTTGTATTTATTGAACGCTTACCGTGTGCAGAGCACTGTACTAAGCGCTTGGGAAGTACCGGTTGGCAAGGTATAGAGATGGTTCCTACACAACAGCGGGCTCACAGTCTAGAAGGAGGAGACAGACAACAGAACAAAACATTAACAAAATAAAATAAATAGAATAGTAAATATGTACAAGTAAAATAGAGTAATAAATCTGTACCAACACATATACAGGTGCTGTGGGGAGGGGAAGGAGGTAGAGTGTAGGAATGGGCAGGGGGATGAGGGGGAGAGGAAAGAGGGGGCTCAGTCTGGGAAGGCCTCCTGGAGGAGGTGGGCTCTCAGTAGGGCTTTGAAGGGAGGAAGAGAGCTAGCTTGGTGGATGTGCGGAGGGAGGGCATTCCAGGCCAGGGGGAGGACGTGGGCCGGGGATCGACGGTGGGACAGGTGAAAACGAGGCACAGTGAGGATGTTAGTGGCAGAGGAGCGGAGGGTGTGGGCTGGGCTGTAGAAGGAAAGAAGGGAGGTGAGGTAGGAGGGGGCGAGGTGATGGACAGCCTTGAAGCCGAGCGTGAGGAGTTTTTGCCTGATGCGTAGGTTGATTGGTAGCCACTGAAGATTTTTGAGGAGGGGAGTAACATGCCCAGAGAGTTTCTGCACAAAGATGATCCGGGCAGCAGCGTGAAGTATAGATTGAAGTGGGAAGAGACAGGAGGATGGGAGATCAGAGAGGAGGCTGAGGCAGTAATCCAGTCAGGATAGCATGAGAGATTCAACCAGCAGGGTAGCGGTTTGGATGGAGAGGAAAGGGAGGATCTTGGCAATGTTGCGGAGGTGAGACCCACAGGTTTTGGTGATGGATTGGATGTGAGGGGTGAACAAGGCTTGTGAGACGGGAAGGATGGTAGTGCCGTTAGTGATGGGAAAGTCAGAGAGAGGGCAGGGATTGTATAGTACTATGCACACAGTAGGCACTCAATAAATACCATCTAATGAAATGGGCACATATAACAGAAGCAAAAGAAAAGGTCCCTGACCTTCAAAATACAAAGTTATTTGCAATTTGAGCAAGATGCAGAGCAAGGAACAGTTAAGAAACAGAATGGATATTTGGATGAAATATCAGAATTAACTCAGAAAAAGCAAAGTGGCCTTTGGCAGGCTCAAAATGGAGTGGGTCTTCCTTATCCCTCCCACCCCACCCCCACCCCAAAGTCACATTCCAGTAGCGTGTGAAACTAATTTGTTCCTAATTATATAAATCCTTATTATGTATTATAGTTTTGATGAACAGGTACAGAAAACCTGAACGAGTTTTTTGATTGAACAGATGCTTGAATTACACAGCTTGCTAAATAGTCAAATATTCTGTGAAAATTTGTACTATGGAAATACATTCCACAACAAAGACTGCTAAAAGGCTAGAAATAAATTGTTCCTGCCCTAGTATCACTCGAAATGCAAGACCTCCTCAGCGATAGTTTGGGATATGCTTGCTTTGACATTTTCAGGCTTTCTTGTTTTTTCGAATGTCTAAATTAAATGCCAAAACAATTTTAGGGTGTTTAGGGTGAGCACTCACTACATAAATGGATAGATTTAAAACAGATTAAGCAATTCTCCCTCCCACTTTCTAACAAATATCTAACCCACAGCTTGATCTTTCCCATATAGAAAGCCATGTCCATTTTCATAACGATCTATTCTCTTGAATCACTATCTTCCTGACTGCCTCTTCACTTCTCTCGTTCTCTATATTTGTCTGTGGGAATTTCCTAGTCACTCTACAGTTTGTAGAACTCTCTTGCTCTTTGTCTCCCATGTCTCCCATGGACAGGAGTCAGAGCACCTCAAAAATTGAACTATCCCCTCATAATAAAATCAGACACATGGCCACCCTGTTCAAAAGTGGTGAGAAGATAAGCAGGAGAAAGCATGTAGGATAAGTAAACATGCACATCTGCTAAAGATTGATTTAAACACTTAATTCAAATAACATCAAACCTCTCAAATTTGTACAAAACTTCCATGGTCATAGGATTTTTTTTTCCAGCTGAATGCCCCCTTTTACAAGAAACTAATGTGACATTGCATATTTCTATCTGTACCAGTTTTTCCTATTTGAAAACTGATAGTTTTAACTACCCCCATTTAGAGTGAGTGGCGAATGAAATGGAATAATGGGAATTTAAACAATCAAGTAATCACTGCTAAGCATACTTTCAAAGGAATGTACTTATCTGAAAAAAAGGCTACTCATTTTAAACAGGAAAAATCACTGTTAGGCTATTACCATGATTTCAAAGTTCCTTGCATTTTTATTTAAAGTTACTCAGGGTAATACTAAGAATACAATGAAACAAAGGCTCTAACAGTGCTGTGCCTCCCCTGAACACTGTACTATAGTTGCTGCCCTCAGAACCGCAAGGTGCACTGTGATGCAGAGGAAGAGGGTCCTTCTGAGAAGATTCATAAAGATTCGGAGACAAGGGGAAAAATTTTGAACAGTGCCAGGTGTGTGAACAACAAATACAACAGAATGAAAGGCATTTGGTGTGTGTGCACAATATACAATCATGACTGAGGTCACACACTGGGCTTTTCAGTCACGAACCTACCCGAAGGTGGATTTCACTTTCAGTTACATCTTCTTTGAGGACAACAACCAGTATGTATGGTTTTTAACATTTACTTACAGAAGAAACAACAGCTCACCGGCCTTCAGTTTCATAGGCTGAGTACTTTTTTCAATGGAAAGCCAAGGAACTTAACAAAAAAAATCCTTATGATGTTTCAATTTCACATACTTGCTAAGGGGCAAGTCATTTTGTTCTTGTTTTAAAAAAAAAAGGAAAGAAATAAATGAATTAGAAAACAAAATGGCTTGAAGCTGACAAGTTAAGTGATTGTGATCTTACTGCTCCTTTGTTATTGAGAATTCCAAATCCAGCAGTTTAGTGTTGACTGCCTAGTAAATGGAGTAGGTCAAATAAAAATGGTGGCAAGTGAATATATGTGCTATGTGTGTGTATTCTTTATTTTCAAAGGTGACCATAGCCTAGTGAAAAAAGATAAGCCTGGCTCTGCCACTTGCCTGCTATGTAATCTTAGAGAAGTCAATTTAATTTCACTTTGCCTCAATGTTCTCTTCTGAAAAGTGGGAGTAAGATAATTGTTCTCCCTCCCACTTCGACTATGAATACTATGTGAGACAGGAGCTGTATTAGATCTAATTATTGTGTTTCTGCCAACAGAGCTTAGCACAGTGCTTGGCATATAGTAAATGTTTTATGAGTACCTTTCAATCTACAACTAGGTTGCCATACTTCAAAGGTTAAATTAGGGTCTCTAACTGCTTAGTGGTGCAAACAGTGAAAGGGATATTTGTTTCTCATTTGTGCAAGGCCCCAAACAATTCAATTTTCAGAAACCATTAAGCTACACTAAAACTACTAAAACTTTCGATCCATTTAAATCTGTAAAAGAAAAATCTACATATTCATGATGTGATGATTATGAAACTTTTCACAGTTCACCTACTCTTTATTGGGAATTATGCCATTACAATTTTGTTAAATTGATTGGATTGCATCTCCCTACTGCATATCAACAGTCAAATTTATGTTTTCTTTACAACAAAATCAGAAAAAAATATTCTCAATGGTCGTACAACTAATTGAATTTCTATTTTGAAGTAAACAAATAATATTTGTTTAGCAATGCCATAAATAGCTACTCATAATTAAAATATTGCCTGACACTGTTTACATAGGAAAATATTTCATTTCATTAGGGTGGACTGAGCTGATAACAAAATGACCAATATTAGCCAGTGTTCAGAAATCATTTTCTAAGGAAATAAATTATTTGTGTAAAAATAAAACAGCCTTCCAGGCCTCTAGATTGATTTTTTTTTTTTTTTTTACTGATTGCTCCTGGTAATTGGATTAGAAATATTTTCAAAATGAATTTGGGGCTTTGTTATTTTCAACAAGTGCACTAATTTGTATAAGCTAACAGTTGTAAACAAAGGGGCTTTCTGAGTACCCAGGAGTGGATGAGCTCATAATGGTGAGATCTGCCTGAAACGGCCTCCCCTTCTTATCTGGCAGTCATCAGTCTCCCCAAAACCCTATTAAAATCATAACTCCTCCTGGAAGCCTTCCCTGACTAATAATCTCTCACCCACAAACATCCTGTTTCCCTCCCTACTGCCTCATCCATGCACTTAGTCCCAACCCCTAAGGACTTGGGTACTTACCCATACAGTCATTCAAATTACTGAGCACTCACTGTGTGCAGAGCACTGTATTAAGTGCTTGGGAGAATATGATAACAATAAACAGACACAGTCCTCCCACCACCCTCACACCCACAGCACTTCTGTACACATCCTTATACTTGGTTGCTTCCCCTACCTGTAATTTATTTTAAAATGGTATTTTTAAGCACTTAGGCACTGTATTGTTAGGGAAGATACAAGTTAATCAGTTTGGACACAGTCCTTGTCCCTCAAGGGGCTCACAGTCTTAATCCCCACTTTACAGTTGAGGTAGCTGCGGCACAGAGAAATTATATAACTTTCCCAAGGTCACACAGCTGTCAAGTGGTGAAGCTGGGATTAGAACCCAGGTCCTCTGAGTCCCAGCCCCATGATCTTTCCACAAGGCCATACTGCCTTTAATGTCTGTGTCCCTTGTTAGACTGAAAGCTCTTTGAGGGCAGAGATTGTGTCTACCAGCTGTATTATATTCTCCTAAGCCTCTTAATGAATACTTACTGTGCAGGACATTGTACTAAGTACTATTGATTGATTGATTGATGAGAAATCCACCTAAACTCCCTGGGAAGTTGGAATAGAGGACGGGTAAATTATTCATTCATTCAATTGTATTTATTGAGCGCTTACTGTGTACAGTGCACTGTACTAAGCACTTGGGAATAATAATGATGATGGCATTTATTAAGCACTTACTATGTGCAAAGCACTGTTCTAAGCTCTGGAGAGGTTACAAGGTATCAGGTTGTCCCACGGGGGGCTCACAGTCTTAATACCCATTTTACAGATGAGGTAACTGAGGCACAGAGAAGTTAAGTGACTTGCCCAAAGTCACAAAGCTGACGATTGGCGGAGTCAGGATTTGAACCCATGACCTCTGATTCCAAAGCCCGTGCTCTTTCCACTGAGCCCTGGGTACAAATTGGCAACATATAGAGACCGTCCCTACCCAACAATGGGCTTACAGTCTAAAGAGGGGAAAGGGAGAGGAAAGAGAGATAGGGTGGGAGGAGGAGAGAGAAAGAGAAGTCAGAAGGACATGTGTTCTAATCCTGGCTCTGCCACGTATCTGCTGTGTAACCTTAGGTAAGTCACTTAACTTCTCTGTGTGTCAATTACCTCATCTGGAAAATGGAGACTAAGACTGTGAGCCCCATATGGGATTGTGTCCAACCTGATTAACTTGTGTCTACCCCAGTAGTTAGTACAGTGCCTGGCACATAGTAAGTATTTAACAAATAACATAAAAAAAGAAGAGGGGGAGAGGAAAGGAAGAAAGGAAAAAGGGGAGGAAGGGCAAGTCACTTTGGGCAAGTCACAACTTCTCTGTGCCTCAGTTACCTCATCTGTAAAATGGGGATTAAGACTGTGAACCCCACATGGGACAACCTGATTACCTTGTATCTGCCCCCAGCTCTTAGAACAGTGTATAGTAAGCACATAGTAAGCACTTAAATACCTTCATGATCATCATCATCATCATCATCATGATGCGGTGGAGCTAGGGTTAGAATGCCGGTCCTCTGACTCCGAGGCCTCTGCTCCTTCCACTAGGCCACACAGCTACCTGAAGGTAGATACAAGATAATTGAGACACAATCCCTATCCCACTCTGGGTTCCCTGTTTCAGAGAGAGAGCGCGAGGACCTTATCTCCATTTAACAAAGGTAGAAACTGAAGCCCAGAGAGGTTGGACACACACCAGGCCAGTGATAGAACTAGAATTATAAACTGCATCTCCTAACTCATGCTCCCACTGTCTTTCGGTTAGGTCACACTGTCTGGCCCAGTTCCGGTATTTAATTATTCTAACTCTAATATTCTGCTTCCACTGTAGTCACGCTTTTCTTCCTTGTCCTATATGCAATTGCCTGCCTCCTGACAGTGGTAGAGGTTATACACGGGTTTCAAGAATCTGGGCCCTCCTTGATGACCGGATTGAAATTCGGGGTGCCTCATTCCCTAGGATGGTTCAAAACTGTGCAGCTTCTTCCTGAAGAAAAACATTAATCTACTGTACAAAGTGCCGGCTGCATCATTAGAATGCTAAACCATCGATATCACTAACAGCAGGTCTTTCCATTCTCCCTATATTTTTTTCCCTTGGGTGTCCCAAAAATAAGCCATCTGGTAGGCCAGATGCTTGCATTTCTCTTTTACACATCCAATAAGTGAAGCAGGGAGGCCTCAAATATCCCAGACACTGTCATTGTGTTGCTTATCATTGGCATCATTATCATCTACCCACACTTTGATAAATGATGCCATTTCTGGGATTTATGTTCAGTAAAATTACTGATGTGGCATCTTGTGGGTTTCTTTTATCAGAGATACCCATGGGATTTCAGAGGGCCAGAAATCTGGAATAGAGCTTATCATTGCTCTGCTGTTTGTAAACTACAATCTTATCAATATGTTTCCAATAAAATTAAGTATGGATTTACATTTCATTTACATATTTATGAGCCTGCCTGCCATCAAAAAGTCTGCCATTTAAACCCCAAACCCAGTTAGTCAAAATGGGGAGAACAGACCAGTTTGATCTGCAGTTTAAGTTATTGTTCTATTTCAAATAATTCCTCAGTTAAACAAACGAGTATATCAAATACCTGGGGATGGGTATAAAATATTTATAATCAATCATTTTATTGAGCACTTTCTACATGCAGAGCACTGTAACAAGCACTTGGTAGAGTAAAACATAACTGATTTGGTAGAAATGTTCCCTGCCTATGAGTTACAGTCTAGAGGGGACTATAAGCCCATCAGTAGCCATTTAGAAAGCACAGAACAGCTATATATGATCGATGGGTGAGGGCACAGTGGTATCTGAGCTGTGGAGGTCCCAGAGAGATTCTGTTCTCTGACCATAGGATAGACTCTTTCTCCCAGCCAACCATCTTATAACCTTTTCTGTCTCCATAAAGCTTAAATGCTCAATAATTATGGTAAGATAATTATGATAATTTATTATTATTTATTAATAGAGTATGTTCTCTACTTTTCTTCCCTGGGGAAATTAAAGTTGAGTATAAGGATATTTACATTGGTACTGTGGGGCTGGTTGACATGCTCTTCCTGTTTTGATGGTTTTACTTCCTAATTATGTAAATGTTAAATATACTTGTTCGGGGAAAAAAATGGTTGTTGAAGCAAATTCTTTCCTTCAGTTGAAATGTCTTTCCTATAGGACCAAATATATAGTCAACTTCTGGTGTCTTAGGGGATGCCCTATCCTTTTTGTAGACTATTCAGACTTTGAAGTTTAACAGAGTATTCATAGCCCACTCACTCTATACTAAGCAATGCTGCAGTGGACACAAAATAGTCAAATCACACACAATCTCCTGGCCTACATGGGGATAACAATCTAAAAGAGAAGGAGAGGTGGAATCTTATCCTCATTTACAGATGAGAAAATTGATGTCCAGAGAGGTTAAGTGACTTCCCAAAGGTCACACAGCAGGCCAATACCAGAGCTGAGACTACAACCATCTCTCCTGATTCCCAATTTTGCAACATAACAATTGAAATTGACAGTTTGGGGAGATTGTTTTAAATTCCATCCCATTCTCCAACAGCATGGATCATCAGGAGTTAACTCACCAGCTTGACTTTGAATTATCAAACACTTAAGAACTTTATAGAATTTAATACATATTTGAAGTCAATTGCTGCAGAAATAATTATATCCTATAAATAGTAAGTCATTTTGGGGACTAATTTATGAAATTGCCTCAAATGTAAAGGTAAACACATTGCAGATGCCAAAAAATTGCATCTGGACATTTTCCACCCATCTAGAAAGAGATTCCCACAGTGCTTAAAGGGAAATGGTTTCACCTGTGACATTGCAATGAGCACTTGTTCATGACAGGGAATGAATGCAGGAATGAATGCCGTAGAAGAAAATTTTTCCTATGAGGGAAGCTCAGGGGACATGTCTCAGAATAGATCTTGGTGAGAAGACCTAACCCAGCCCTTTCTGTATTTCTGAGACTCAGCTGGATTGGCCTTCAAATCTTCTAAGGCTGCCGTTAATGAAGATTAGTTCACGATTCCTTTACAGCTCCAGGGAGTAAAACCTGAAAAAGGTTATTTTAAAGAATTCTGGGAAAATCCCTTGATTGATGATATTCTTAAAAATGGGAGAAAAAGATTGAATTCCCTATCAAATGATGTACCCACTTGTTCTGAGACTTTAAGTTCAAGAACCTGGGTAGAGGAACTGATTCTAGTACTAGTGGCTTGTGCAGCTCCAGTCAATCAATGGAATGTACTGAGTGCTTACAATATGCAGAGCATTATACTAAGCATTTGGGAGAGTACAATACAACCGATTTGGCAGATATTCCCTGTCCTTAATGAGCTTACAGTCTAGAAGGGAAGCTAGGAATTAATAAAAATAATTTATATAATTTAAGAATATTGAATTACTCAATATACTATGTACATATTGCAATAAATTCATTCATTCATTCAATCGTATTTATTGAGCACTTATTGCATGCAGAGCACTGTACTAAGCGCTCGGAAAGTACAATTCAGCAATAAAGAGAGACAATCCCTGCCCACAATTGTCTTACAGTCTAGAAGTGGGGGGAGAAAGACATCAAAACAAGTAAATAGGCATCAATAGCAAATGCAATGAGTGGGTAGGAGAGCAAAGGGGCAGCACATTGGCAAATTTATGTGAAGGCCTTTTATGTGCAGAACCCCTGTTTGACCCAAGTGAGCATGATAAAGTTCCAATTCTGTAACAAGATCAATCAATCATTAAGTGTTTTCTGCGTTCTAAATGCTTGGCAGAGTATAACATCACAATATTATAGGCACATTCCCTGCCCAAAACAAGCTTACAATCTAGAAGGGGAAGACAGACATTAATATAAATAAATTACAGACATATTATATAGGTAAGCACTTAGTAGAATGTTCTTCACACAGTAAGAGCTTAATAAATACAATTGAACGAGTAAGTGCTGTGGGGCTGGGGGTGGTGAATTAAGGGAGAACCACTGGATAGGGAGAAATTGAGATGTATTTCTAATCTCCTCATTGTCACTTCGGCCCTTCCATGTGAAATAAATACTTAGGTATTCATAACCCCGTAGCACTTTTGTACATATCTTCAATTGTTCTATTTCCTCCTCCTATTAGTACTTCAGTTTAGTGTCTTTGTGTGCTGCTGGACTGTAAACTCTTCAGAGGCAGTTGATCACATCTACTAAATCTATCACCCTCCCAAGTGCTTAGTACAGTGCTGAACAAACAGTAAGCATGAATTAGGGTTATTGATTGACACAGACTGACAGGAGCATATATGGAGGAGGATCAGGTGACCCAACTTGGTTACTTCAAGTTAGAATTACTAGCAAATGTGGCTGAATGTGCTTAAAACTAACAGAGAGAGAATCCTTGGATTACCAAATAGTAGCGTATGTCAAGGTTATTTTTCTAAAGAGATAATTAATAGTTATAAAACTGCTAACTATTCTGACTCAGAGAAATGTCATGGCCAAGCTGTGAATCACGTACCATTTTAAAGAGTCTCTGGGAGTTAATTTGCCTTGGGGAATTCTAAGTTTATTTTTTTTCTGAAGCATATACCTTAAGAATTAATGGTGGCAATTTTCACAATGGCTGCGGGGCCCCTGAAGATAACAGTCAAAGTCACTGCAGTGAATGGAGAAGAAATGAAAAGGCTTTGCTAAAATAAAAACTCTGCTCATTTATACTGACAGGGATGGCTGCAGAGTGTGGTACACCACTTCTCTCCTGTCACATTAATATAAAGTTGTTTTTAATGAAAAACTGAGACTCTGACATAATAGATTTATATTTTCTATAGATGGATGCCCAAAAGCTTTTAGAGATTTAAATCAATTTATCATTGCAACAAGAAGATACACCATTTCACCTGGGCACTGGGGAGAGACAAATGTTCATCAGGTTTTAAAACACAAAAATTAGCAAATTTGAGGCATCATGTGATGCTTAGGGGCTTTTATTCATGTTTTAAATATTTATAACCCAATTGTTATTTGAATAATTGTTCAAAAAAAGGGAATGGCAGTTGGCATCTTAATATTGGCAGTTTCATTTTTAATACCACAAATGAGTAATTTTCAAAGGTGTGACCTCATTTTGCATAGATTCACTAGAGTCAGACTTGCTGTGGTCTATGTGCAGCCTAACAGCTCTTCTTATTCCCTCAGTATTTCCCAGCCCCGACTCTGAACGCCCCTCAGGCAAAACTTCTCAATGTCTTCTACTCCATTTCTCCCACTTCCAATCCCTTGATCATTCCCTCTTCACTACCCGCAACTCCCTTCCCCACACCACATCCACTGGATCATCTTTCTTTCCACCTTCAAAGCATCCTGATATTCCACCTCTTCCAGAGGGTACTCCCTGATTAATTTTATTCTTTCCGGGCTATATTCTCCCAATTTCCAACCAACAGTTATCCTCAGCACTTTTGAAAATGCATATGCATAAATAATGAATGCACTATTGATTTATTCTGTCATTCTAATATTTCACTGGGGTCCATTCACTATACTGGATTCTGGAATGTGCCTGTTATATCGCTGTCTTGTATTCCCCCAAACGCTTAGTTCAATGCAGCATGGCATAGTGGATAGAGCACAGGCTTGGGACTCACAAGGTCATGGGTTCTAATTCCAGCTCCACTACTTGTGGACTATCTGATCTTTGGCAAGTCACTTCACTTCTGTGCCTCATTACCTCATCTGTAAAATGGGGATTGAGACTGAGCCCCATGTAGGACAAGGACTGTGTCCAACACGATTTTCTTGTAACCACCCCATTGCTTGGTTCAGTGCCTGGCACCTAATAAGTACTTAACAAATACCACAATTATTATTACTACAGTGCTCTGCACACAGTAAGCACTCAATAAATATGATTGATTGACTCTAGACTGCAAGCTTGTCGTAGGCAGTGAATGTGACTACCATTGTGTCATACTGTACTCTCCCAAGTACCTTTTACAGTGCTCCACACACAATAAGCACTCAAATGCCACATCCTTATCCTTCTCAGTGCTCCCACTATTTATAAATAGCTTTCGTTATGGATATGAACTGTGTGTTTCACTTGTACTTTACTAAACAATGTGAATAGTGCTTTGCCCATAGTAGGTGCTCAATAGTTACGACTGATTAATCAGTCTCATAATCATTTACAGATAGTGTCATCCTCAGTAGCATTGTCTTTGCATTCCACTGGAGAGAGAGAGAGAGAGAGAGAGAGAGAGAGAGAGAGAGAGAGAGAGAGAGAGAGAGAGAGAGAGAGAGAGTGTGCATGGTGTATGTGTGTATCTCTGTGCACATGCTCTCACTTTCTGAATACTAAGGGGCCATATTGTCTTAGTTCCACAGTTATTGTGCACTGACATGAGAACTTCCTAGCCAACCAGGCATTCAATTACATAATTCCAACCAGCATCCTACTCATTGAAAGTCTCCTCTGCAGTGACTGGGCTATATAGTGCCAATTCTATGACCGATAATCAACACAAATATGAGGAAACGTATGTCTCCTATTAGATTATAAGCTCCTAAACCTTTGGCTTTAGGGCAGTTAATCAGCTCTCTCCTCTCTAATTTTGCTCTTCTCCCACTACAACCCACCCTATACACTTTTCTCCTCTAATATCAACCTAGCAAATGTGTGTTTATCTCATATCCTTGCTGTTGACCCTTCGTTCACATCTTCCTTCCTGCCTAGAATTCCTTTCCCCTTCATGTCCAACAGACTACCACCCTCCCCATATTCCCTACTAAGATCACTATGTCCTAATAAGAGCACATCACTTCCAGGAAGCCTTCCCAAATTCCTTATTATGTTCCTCTGAGCACCCTTCTTTCTACATCAACTATGCACTTAAGTTCATAACCTCTAATCATTTTGATACTCACTACTCTACCCCCACACTGATAGTCTTGCACTTTGTTACCTCCCCTGCTGTATTACATTTTATTTTAATGTCCATCTCCCCTACTATTTTGTAAGCTCTTTGACAGCAAGAATTGTGTCTACCAACTCCATTGGACTGTCCAAAGTCCTTAGTACAGTGCTGTGCACACATTAAGCACTCAGTAAATGTCACGGATTAAGTGGACAGGAGTAATAGCATATATTAAGTGACTATTGTGAACTGGGCACTGTACTATATAGTCCAATAGAGTTAGAAGCCCTGCCGTTAGGAGCTTAGCACAGTGTTTCATTCAGACTTATATAGCTCCTCAGTCAATACCATTGACTGAATAGGTTTGGGTTATGTTGTTTCAAGTTAAGCACAATTGGTCTGCTCACTTTCAAGTATCTTATGCCACCTTTAGAGATTTCAGAAAATGCTTCTTTTGGAGTCAGGGATCTGGAGGACTTATCTCCATGAGATTGTCTGTGGCTCAAACATTAATCAGTCAATGGTATTTATTGGTCTGGGGGCACTGTCCTGCTGCTGTTGCAGACCCAGTTCCATAAAAGGAACGTGGACAGAAGATTCATCAGGAACTTAGTATTGTGTTTAAAAGTAAGAAGGTGTTTATCTCAGGCTATGGCATGAAGCTACCTTTCAAATGTTAGGATAGATTATATGGTATTTGGATTCATAAAGTTGAAAATCAGACTTGATTTTCACCACTAAGTTGAATGGGTTTGGAGGCTTTACAAAAAATTCACCTCATTCTTCAATATTAAGGTCAGAGGAGTTGTAATTGAGAGAACCTGGGATCTAATTCCAGCTCCATCACTTGCATGTATGATCTTGGACAAATGATCCAACTTCTGTGTGCACTAGTTATGTCACCTGTAAAATGGGGATTAAGACTGAGTCCTCTGTGAAACAGGGATTGTGAGCAACCTGATTATCTTGTATCTACCCCAGGTCTTAGTTGAGTGTCTGGTACATACTAAGGGTTTAACAAATATAATTTAAAAAACAAACAAAAAACAAGGAATTGTTAGATCAAGTCTGTAGATATTGCTTGCCCTTTCTTTTCAACCTGTCAGAGGCAGCCTGTGGTAGATCATTCTAAATTCTGTCAAGTTGGCAGCAAGTTAGTTCTGTCTAAAAATAAAGGGAAAGGCAATCAGTATAGAATAATGATAAATTCCATATTAAGTCAGTGTTACGGATTTCTGAACTTGTGTGTTCCTTCTCTTGTAGCTGTAATTTGCCTGAATAGGGAGTCCAGAGGATAATATTTTATGAGGGAAAAAAAGAATCCTTTCACACTAAATGAATACCCAATTCCTTGAAACTTCTTTTCTTTCTAGACAGTTAAGCACAAAGGCTTCCAAAGCAGAGAGTTATCATTATTTGGCCAATTATTTATCTAAACCATAGAGAAAAGTATTTTAAGAAAAACAGAGTAAAGAATGGAATATGGGTTCACTTATTCTTCCAAAGTCAATCTCAGTTAGGCGACACAGTTACTGTATGACTAAGGAAATAAAGGAACTCTTTAAACTTCTATAGGCAGTTGACCAATTCTGTTCCTTTACTGGAAGTGGGCGTTTTTCATAATTAAAGTCCACACTGGGTGTTTGGAGGGAAAGGTGGAGAGGTGGTAGGAAGTTTCGAGAACACATTAGAAGGTAGCATGACTAAACCTTTCGAAGGATAACTAGGAGAACAAAACTATCACATGGTTTTTTCCAAGCACCTTGCAGGCACAGTCTCAATAGATTGATCCACACTTATTCATTCATCAATTTATCCTTCCATACTTCTGCTATCAGCAGCAATAGCAGGCATCGTCTTTTTTATGGAACTGGTTATTCTATGCCAACCACTGTACTAAGTGCTGAGGCAGATATAAGAAAAGTTAGACACGGTCCTTGTCCCACATAAGGCTCACAATCTAAGTACAAGAAAGTATGATTGAATGAATCCCCATTTCACAGATGAGGTAACTGGGACACAGAGAAGTTAAATGACTTGCCCAAGGTCAAAGCAGACAAGTAGAACTGGGATTAGAACCCAGGTCCTCTGACTCCCAGGCCTGTGCTCTTTCCACTAGGCCACTCTGCTTCTCCTGTAGTTATCCATGTATGGCTTGTGATTGTCACTCTTGCCCTGTTAGACTGTCAACTTTTTGAAGGCAACAACACAACCCTTCTATTGAACTTTACCAAGTTCTTACTACAGAACTCTGTGCAAAGTAGTTGCTCAGAAATTGATGAATTTATTATGGTGCTCCAATTTTGAGATGCCATTCATAGAAATGTTACAAATTTTATAACACTTGCATTATATTCTCCCAAGTGCATAGTATAGTTGGCTGCACACAGTAAATGCTCAATAAATAGCATTGCTGGATGGATTTCTTTGGGTGATACTCTTGAGATTGAGGAGAACCAGTTAAATGTGAACATTCTTAATTTGATTTGGAAATACAACCTCTCACAATTTTCATAAATATTAAAATCAGCAATCTACATCTGCCACAACCGGGTTGCCAAATTTACAACTTTTGTTTGTTTGGGGTTTGCTTGGTAAAACAAATAATACCCTCAACTAACAATATAAATATACAATAAATAGCATATTCTGGTGCAAAGAACACAACTCTAGAAGAGAAAGAACCTGGGTTCCAGTCCCAGCTCTATCATTAGCCTCCTGTGAAACCCTGGGCAAGTCACCCAGCCTCTCTAGGCCTCAGTCTCCCATCAGTAAAATGGGGACAGTAATTTCTGCCTTTTTCTACACCCATGAATGCTGTGGTGACAAAAATGAGATACATAATATAAAATCATTTTGGAAAAATATTAGTGCTGTACAAATTCAAAGTGTTAATAAAATAATGATGTCTATAGCCCTGTGTGTTATCTTTGTTTACCTGAAGTATCACAAAATGGATTTAACAGAGGATGGACTTCTTTGCCTGAAGAAATATAATTTGTAGGGCAGTGGGAGTTCAAGATTGACTCTACTAAAAAGAGCAGGCAAGCAAAACATTAAAGAATACTTCTTGTCAAATGTTCCTTGAAATACACTCTATAGGAAACACAGGATTGCAGTTAAACAAAGAGCTGTTAAGGGCAATTTAGCAGATCCTTTAAAGGAATGAGAAGTAGGCACCATGCTTATTTTGTCAATTATTTGCAAAAACATTTAACTTTCCCTGCTGAAAACACAACTAATTACACTAGAATATGGAAATAGTCTATCAAGTTGCAGGGTTTATATGGGGGTTTTTTGGTGGGGGAGGCTTTATGGGTCTAAAATGGAACAGCAGTATAAAATATATATTCTTGAAGTTGATTTTTGGTTTAAAGATATCTAAAACATATTCAGTAAATAATGTTTAAGCTAGCACATAGAAAGAAAGCCCCAAGATACAGGCCAATAGATATAAGCTGCCTATATAGAAATATTGTCTTGAGCCAAGCAAGTAATTCATTCTTTGTCTACATTGTATTCAATTGCTTTAACTTCTGTTTCTGTCAGTGAGAGTTCCTAGTAATCTTGTGGGAAAAACTGTAATGCATCTTTCCGGCTAAAACATACTTAAATGACAGCTTAGTAAAGTTGTCCTTCAGTTCAAAGACAACGCTGCTGATGGATAGATGGACAACCCAATTTACTTATCTCACCCCAGCACTTAGTACAGTGACTGGCACATAGTAAGCACTTAAATACCAGTTACCATTAACAGTGTGTCATAATAATAATAATGGCATTTATTAAGCAGTTACTATGTGCAAAGCACTGTTCTAAGCGCTGGGGAGGCTACAAGATTATCAGGTTGTCCCTCATGGGGCTCACAGTCTCAATCCCCATTTTACAGATGAGGTAACTGAGGCACAGAGAAGTTAAGTGACTTGCCCAAAGTCACACAGCTGACAATTGGCGGAGCCGGGATTTGAACCCATGACCTCTGACTCCAAAGCCCAGGCTCTTTCCTACTGAGCCACGCTGTTCTCATATTTTCTTGCACACTTTGTCCATTGCAATGCAGGTAGTCTACATATTCTGAACATTTGAAAGGACAAAGGTAGGCATTTTGGCTTGTGTTTTACCCCATTCCTGATAATGCTCAGGGATTGGGTGGCTTTTTTGGCTGCTGTCGTACCAGGAACCAGCACACTGAAGGCACAGTCAACAGCAGTTCTCTCGAGTGATAACTGATAGCTCAAACAGCCCACTACCATGACTTAGTTTATCTTTTATTTGTTCACAGTGGATCTTCCCTGTCACTTTTGTTTAGTCACTCAACTTTACAAGGTCTTGCCATAGTCTAGTCCAACAAGGCAGGTCATTGACCAGAAGAGCTTAGTGCAATGTGCAAACTTGGAGATTTCCCTGCACTGTTGAGTGGGTTAAAAGGAGCTGCAGCACTGATATCAGAGAAACCCGACTAGCTGTACGTTTCTATCCTGAAAGGTGGCTTTCTCTCTCCCTTTCCTTTGCTGTCTTCCTTTAGATGGTTTTCTAGTTGTGGCAAATAACTCTCAACAACTCCACAACTAATCTGTTTTTAAGAGCTTTTACTGTATAATTTTATCACAGGCATTGGAAAACGCACATATTTTAGGAACATCATTCCTCTGCTGTGCACATCTGATAGCTCCTACAATTCCCACAGATTAGTGAGGCACAATTTCCCCTGTGGCAGCCATGTTGTCTTTCTTCCAACCAGTTGTGTTTCACAAACAGCTCTGTGATCCTAAACTTAATTTCCAATCTTATCCATTTGTCAAGTGAGGCTTAACGATCTTCAAGCCCCAGAGGGGAAATGAAGAAAACTGTAGGAGAGATGGAGCCTGAGTCTCACATACAGAGTTCCCAGTTCAAGGAAGAAAGAAGAGAAAGAAGGATATGGTAATGACAGAAGACAGTGTTAGGCAATTTGTTTAGGAGGTATTTTGTTATTATCCATCCCCAGGCATTTCCAGTTTGGCCTTCAGTGGCTCTCACTAGATTGATTTTCTATCTGCAAATTAAAATAAATTGGCAGTCTTAATCTTTGACCACTTTATTTTCTTTACTTTGGGTAAGACCTTTTTAATTTCCTTGTTTTCACTTATTTCCTATTTTGACAGAAAAGGAAATATTAATCTTGTTTACCTTACAGCCTGTTATTCAGATTTATCTGCCTGTCTTATCTGCCTACTGTCTTCCTACCTGTTTCCTTGAAGAAACAAGGCTGGATGTATTGTGAGCTCATTCTTAGCATTAGGCTTAAAGAATTACTCTATTTCTTAGGAGACTCACAGCATTGTCTCTTAGGAATGAATGAAGAAGCCATATTTTGTAGCTTCAATATTTTAAAACTACATCATAATTTATTGTGTTTCAAAGCTATTTGTATATCAGCTCCTAGATACAAAATAGGCACTTAGTACAATGATCTACATACAGTTAACACTCAATAAATGAATGATTGATTATCAGATCTGAGGTGAAACATGGCCTAGTGAGAAGCAGTGTGGCCTATTGGATAGAGCACTGCCCTAGGAGTCAGGAGGATCTGCGTTCTATTCCCAGCTCTTCCAATCATCTGCTGTGTGATCTTGGGCAAGTCATTTAACTTCTCTGTGCTTCAATTGCCTCATCTGTAAAATGAGCATTAAGACTTTGAGCCCCATGTGAGTCATGAACTGTGTCCAATCTTGTATCTTGCCTGGTACACAGTAGTCACTTAACAAATACTATTTAAAAAAAAAAAAAAAGGTCAGACACAGTACTGTCTCATATGGGTCTAAAGGGTTGAGAGAACAGTCATTTAGTCCCCATTTTACAAATGAAGAAACTGAATCCCAGGAAAGTTAAGTGACTTGCCCAAGGTTACATAGCAGGTAAGTGATAGAGCTGGGATTAGAACTGAGCTGTCTTTACTCCCAGGCCCGTGTTCTTTCCATTAGGTCATGTTGTTTCTCATCTTACTCCTTGCAAGAAGTCCTAGATATATGCCGAGTTTGAAAAAACTCAAAGTAAACCACGGATATGTGAGTCACGTGGATAAAATTCTTACTTTCAAAATGATCCCTGTGTGTTTACTCTCCCTACACTATTTTGAAGATGTTTGATCTTCTTATAAACTCATGAAAGGCCTATGTGCAAGTGAGAAAAGATAAGTGCAGTTTGCTGACTTCCTTTCCTCTGTGGAGAATGCTGATGTTCTCTATACATTCCTTTCTTAAAGATAATCTTTGGTTCAAAGACTCCCAGCGTATATTTAGCTCTTGAGGATTTTGAAGAAAGAAAGCCAGAAAAATAAAAATCCCTTTTTATCTATATTTGCCTTGTCATAAATGCTGACTTTATAGAAGATGACACTTTCCCTGCTGCCTCATGCATTAATTTTAAATATTATTGTCTTGTCACTCAGATCCTCTGAATTCCAAATAAGTGGTAGGAGATATAAGGTGGAGTAATAATATCTACTTGGGCATTTCTGCTACTAAGAAATGCAAAGTAGGCTCAATATAAAATGGAATATCCTCCCTCATCAAGGCCTTGCTTGTTTTCACATTCCTGTTTATAATGTAGTAGAATCAGAATATAATAGTGTGTAATATCTGTGACAGAACACCAAAAATGTGGTGATATGATGAAATGTGTACAGTGTTTTGCTGAGAGCAGGAAAAACAACAGGATTTTCTAAATTGCGTTGAATTTTTGGTGTGTAACTGGTTGAACACAGAGGGTGTTTGTTACACCCCTTAAACCATTGCCTTCTTAAAGATAGTTTTTAACCGAGAGATTTCTATTGTTTTACTGTCACACCTCTTACTTGGTCAAATCTATATTTTAATTTGGGAGCCCAGAAAAATAGGGTCAAACTACTGTCTTCAGTTGTTTTAAGATAATACATTCAAATGAATCTAAATTAATGTTTACTGTGTGTCTCTAATTAAGCCCATCTATAGCAGCACTGAAAGCAGATTTGTGAATGCTGTGTTCTCTCGAAATGTTGATCAAGTTATTGCAGTTTTCTGTATCCAAACTTGGGGAGGCAGCATAGCCAGATGAGAAGAGCACAGATCTAGGAGTCAAGAGAACCAGATTCTAGTCCCAGCTCTATCATAGGATTGCTGTGTGGCTGGGAGAGGGTCACAACCTCTCTGTGCCTTGGTTTCCCTATCCCTAAAATGAGGATAAGATATATACTCTACCTGCCTCATAGACTGTGAGTCTTGAATGTGACAGGGATTGTGCCCGATCTGATTATCTTGCAGCTATTAGTCAATCAATTGTATTTATTGAGCACTTAGTGTGTGCAGAGTACTACACTAAGAGCTTGAGAGAGAACACTAACAATAAACAGACACATTCTCTGCCCATAATTAGCTTACAATCAGTGCTTAGCATAGAGTATGGATTTCATAAATACCTTAACTTTATATCCAGATTAAATATTCTAATCCTATTCATATAATTAAGGTGGTGAAAAGATATAAATTCAATCTTATTAAGTGAAAATCAAATGAAAAAAATATTTTTACTCCAGAATGAATGGATTCTACAATATTACTCATTTTCTGAAATAAAATTCCAAAGCAATATCTATGCTGCCTCATTGTCTAAGATGTTTCTGTAGGGCAAAGAGAGGCAGGTGGCCGACAGTTAAACTGAGGTAAAGAACAGTAGATTATCAGATTCCCCTCTCTAGACTGTGAGCCCATTGTTGTGTAGGGACCGTCTGTATATGTTGCCAACTTGTACTTCCCAAGCGCTTAGTACAGTGCTCTGCACACATTAAGCGCTCAATAAATACGATTGAATGAATGAATGAATCAGAACCTGTTGAAGAAAGTCAAATGAATCTTAGAGACAGATGGGTGATAGCTGAAATTTCTGAAACATTCCATGACATTAAGGATCAAAAACTAGAACAAAATGGGAATAAAAACTCTAGATTATCAGGACATGTAAAGACAACTCAAAGGGATCCAACAAAGGTATCACTGTTATAATCTATGACTGCCACTTTGTGAAATGATAGGGAACTAATCCATCAGTCACTTCAAGAAGCCTATAAAAAACTGAATTAGTTGCATGAGGGGAGCACATGACTATTGTTCCTAACATGCAGCTATGTTCCATTCACATAATAAAATAATATTTTGTCTGTGCTGAAAAAATAATGACCAAAAAATTAATAGGAAACCGCTTTGACCCATGGATGAATGCCAAAATTAATCATGGCCTGGCCTGTTCATGAAACATAATGAAGATAATCAAGACAGCAACAGTTGGGTCTCTCAATCATCTTGAGAAATGGCTATAGCTAAGAGGACTCTTTGAAGCGATCTCTCCTAATGTAACCCATTGTAACTCTCTCCTACTGATAAAAAAGAGGAAGAAATCTGGAATATGGACTGAGTCCTACCTAATTACCATGTATCTACCTCAGTTCTTAGAACAGTGCTTGGCACAGAGTAAGCATGTAAGAAATACCATAAAAAAGCAGATCTTGGAAGTTATTCAGTATACTGTAGGCAGCATGGGGTTGATTGTGCCACTGAAGGAAGTAGTCTAGCCTCATGGAAGGTGTGTGGGACCAAGGAAACAGGAGATCTGGGTTTGAGTCCCAGCTCAGACCTCGATAGCCTGTTCTTCTTGGTTGATTACTTTGTAATAAAGTTCTTCCACTGATCTAACCAACCCCTCTTATGCTCCTATTTGAGTACATGGCCCTGTTTTTACTCATCTTTCGGGGATAGCAAACAAAATGGCTTTTTGCTGATCCCTACCTCCTCTCCCACTGGAGCTCACGCTGCAGTATACACCATTTGGACTGCCATCTGCATTAGCTATTTTTCCTGGCTCTGACTGTTGAAATGACCTCCTCAATAGCTGGGACAAGTACCACATCTTTACAAATCAAATCATTTTCTATAATTTTGTAAAATTAAGATTCATAAACATTTTCCTACTTTCCATCGCCACAGAATAAATGAAAAAAAAAGACCTCTATAAATCCATATCTGTTCATACATACCACATATATGGAGTCTAGGATATCCCTCTACCATCTAATAGGAAATTAAGCCAGGTTTGATAAATAAAACTAAGTGCATTAAGCACCAAGTAGTTACCACATTGCCTTGAGGTAATGTTATGTTCCTGTAATTTTCTCTTCTTTACGCTCTAGCACTTAATAAATGGGATGCAGGTCAAATACTGCTTCTTCTTGAAAAATCAACATCTGGATAAGTACCATCACCTTGATCTCCTTTGCAAGCAGTTCCAAGCACCCAGCATGAAATTCACTTCCAAATTAGAGCAATATTGTGACAAGTTAACTTCAAAACCTCTTGCGACTTCATCAAAGCTAAACTCCAGCTTGTCACACAAAATGATCAGATTCTGTTCCGGCAAGCCCAGGCTGTTCTAAAATGAAATAGCTCCTGACATCTTCATTAGGGGAAGATCAAACCATCTTTTATACACACCTGTCTGGACTGCCTCTTTCATGTGGAAAACCAACATCGTGGAGGGAAAAATAGATTTTGAAATTGATATAACCTAGTATACAAACTATCAAAGATCCCTTCATAACTTTTTTTGGTACTCGTTAAGCACTTACTATGTATCAAGCACTGTTCTAAACAGTTAATTAGGTTGGCTCTATTCCCTGGGTTTAGAGGGGCTCACAGTCTAAGTAGTGGGGAGTGCAGGTATTGAATTCCCATTTTGAAATTGGGGAAACTGAGGCAGAGAGCAGTTAAGTGACTTGTCCAAGGCACAGAGCAGACAAGTGGTGGAGTCAAGATTAGGAACCAGGGCCTCTGGCTCCCAGGCCTATGTTTTAGCCACTAGGCCATGCTGCTTCCAGCATGGTTATAATTACTCAGGCTCACCAGCCTGTGGTTATATCTAGACAAAGTTGGGAGGGAGGGTTGACTGGTAGACAAGGAACGGGGAAAGGAACCGAGCCAGGAGACCCAAACTCTAACCTCGGCTCTGCTACTGGCCTACTGTATGATATAACAATAATAATAATAATGATGATGGTACTTGTTAAGTGCTTAATGTGTCAAGCACTGTTCTAAGCACTGGAGGAGATACAAGGTAATTAGGTTGTTCCCCGTGGAGCTCACAGTCTTAATCCCCATTTTACAGATGAGGTAACTGAGGCCCAGAGAAGTTAAGTGACTTGCCTAAAGTCACACAGCTGACAAGTGGTGGAGCTGGGATTAGAACCCATGACCTCTGACTCCCAAGCCTGGGTTTTTTCTACTGAGCCACGCTGCTTCTCACTGAACAAGTATCCCAACCCCTCTGCCTAATTTTCCTCGACTGCAAAATGGAAATAAGATATCTGCTCTTCTGCCTTTCAGATTGTGAAACCGGTGTGGCTCAACCTAAGTTTTCTCATCTGCAAAATGGGAATAAGATGCCTGATTTTCTGTTTCCTAGACTGTGAAATCTGGTCCAGCTCTGATTATCCTATGTTCATCCCAGTATTTAGCACAATTCTTGGCCCATAGTAATGATTAATAAGTATCGTTTGAAATATTTTCTATAATACATATTTTGTTGAAAGTTTTGTGTATCAATCTTCCTTCTACTTAGTTTGTGAGCCCCATGTGGGACAGAAACTGCAGCCAACCTGATTAACATGTATCTACATCAGTGCTTAGTACAATGTCTGACACATATTAAGGTTTTAACAAATACCAAATAATAATGCTAATAATAATCCTGGAAGTCATGCTAAATGCCATAGGTGAGGGATATTGGAGCATTCAGTGAATAAAATTGTTTTCTGCTTGCCAAGAGGAGAGAAACACTGAGGTAACTTTTTAGACATACAGTAGAGAAAGGGAAGAGTAAGAGAATTCCCTTGAAATCTTTCCCTTGAAAGAGTAATTACTAGTCTCCTAGTTATTATTTCTCCAGCTATTTAGTGTAAATTCCGCTTTTCCTATTAATATCCCTTTAGGTTAGTTATGTTCAATAATTCCTTTCCATCATGTGGCATTGATATTTATCCAAAATTTGTAGATGATTATCACAGCCCCATTGGCCCTTGCTTATCCAGGCCATACAAATGTAAGTCTTTTAATCTTTCCTCATGAGTCAGTCGCTTCAGTCTCTAAATCATTGCTGATGCCAAGGTCCCTCAAACAGGAAGGATTTAAGGGACATCTTAACCGAAAGGATTTTTGAGCTATGGCTTAATTTCGACACAGCACTGTTTACTCCCACCTCCATATCATTAATGATCATGTAGAACACCCCTCAGAGAGAAGAATTCTCCTGCAGAAGGCCTCTTCTCATCACCTTCCAATTCAACACGGAGCTATTTAACATTTCCCCATTCTCTTGAGTACCTTAACAGCTTATCAGACCATTTGAGAATGCTATACTTGAACATCCAAGATTCCTTTATAAAATATACAGAGTATTAAATCCTTCAAAGAAATATGGCTTCTTGGCTATTGCTTTCATCTATTAATCTTGCAAATCGGCAGAAAAGTAATGTTTTATCCACTACGATTTATTCTTTGGAAACATGCTGCATCTGGTATATTGTCCAGAAAGCCTGGTAACTAAACAATCATGAGTCTTTACACTAGATCTTTCTCTTTTCATATAATCAAATTAAATTTAGGCTTTATTATCGATAAATATTTTTATTTCTATGTTTCGGTATCTTGAAATCTATGGCTGCCCTTTGTGTTTTAGATGGAATTTGAGGGAGCAATGACAATATTACTGTCTAGAGGGAGAGACAGACTGTAAGATCACTATGGGCAGGAAATCTGTCTACCAATTCTGTTATATTGTAGTTTCCCAAGTACTTGGTACAATACTCTGCACACAGGAAGTGCTCAGTAAATATGACTAACAGGCATCAATATAAATAAATAAGTTAAATATACATATTCATTCATTTAATCATTTTTATTGAGTGCTTACTGTGTGCAGAGCACTGTACTAAGCGCTTGGAAAGTACAATTCGGCAACATATAGAGACAGTCCCTACCCAGTGATGTGGGACTGAGTGTTGGGCAAACACTGAGTGTGTTCAAACTGTACAGCTCCAAGTGCACAGGTGACACAGAAGAGAGAGGGGCCGGAGAAAAGAGGGCTCATTCTGGGAAGGCCTCTTGAAGGAGATGTGACCTCAATAAGGCTTTGAGGGTGGGAAGAGTGGAGATCTAGATGGCATAAATGGGTGGGGAGAGATTTCCAGGCCAGAAGGAGAATGTGGGAAAGAGGTCCACAGCTAAATAATTAAAGGAAATTTCCAAAGTTAAAGTTCAGATGAATTGTTAAGCTGATCCTATTGTAAATGTCATTTTAAAGAATTAGTTCTTTTTTTTTTACCTTTTTATATACTTTAACTTTAGTGCTTTAAGAAAAACATAATAGATTTTTCACGTTTCATACTTGAATACTTGTTGCTACAGTAATCTCAACTGAATGGACAATTTTTTCATGTTCGCCATTATAAAGAAATCATACTCGGTATCAAAGTAGTTACAAAATCATAGGTAAATTCAATTAACATAATACTTTAACAGTTTCCATTCTTTCCTTTTATATTTCAGTAAGACAGAACATGCAAGAGACAAGAAACATACTTAAAAAAAATGTTTCCTAAATAACCTGCGAAATGTGTTTTTTTGCCAGAGTGCATTTTATGAGGTCATTTACAGACATAATCATGAGCAAATGTGGCTTCTTTTATAGCTGCGGCAAATGAAGCATGCCTTCAATTAGAAACTTCTGAAAATACATTGCGGTAGCCCACTGAGAACAGAATTGCCTTTCTCCTCGGTATCACACCCACCTCTCTGCAGAAGCCGTGAGTAGCATTGAGTGTAAGTATGATAAGTGTAATGCACTCTTCCTGAATCATTTTAGCTCATTAAATGCATTTTGTACTTCATATAAGCATTTTGCAGATTACACATTTCATATATTTCTCAAAAATATTCACGGGCTACTTCTGGTCTATTGGGTGAACACCCAAAGTCTTAAGCCATAAGCCCCCACGTGGGATCAGAATTGTGTCTGATCTATCTTATATCTACCCCAGGAGCTTGGCACATAGTAAGTGCTTAGTAAATATCACAAATTCAATCAATGAAGTCTTCTGACTCTCCAGTGTAGCGTGTTCTCTCTTTTAAAGCTTTTTCTCATCCTCCAGTGTATTCCAAGATACTTGAGAGTAGGGAATGCTTGTGATTTTCTCCTGTTTGTAGTCAATCAATCCGTGGTATTCACTGAGAGCTTACTGTGTGCAAAGCATTGTACTAGGCACTTGAGAGAGTAATAATAATAAACTCTATAACAAATAATGGCATTTGTTAAGCACTTACTATGTGCCAAGAATTGCCAGCTAAGAGTGTGTGAAGTTTAGCTTGATAATAGCCATTCAGCACCTTCCTTTTTGCCTAATCCCAGAGACACCTCTACTACCAGAGAGTGAAGGCAGAGATCTACCTCATATGATTTTCCTCCCTAATAGTACACTGAAATAATACCATATCCACCCTAACTATTGGAATATGAACATATAAATCCCTAGTAGTTTATTGGAATAACACAACATATACCCTAATAGCCTTTGGGATTAAGTCCATATCCACCCCCAATAATCTCCCAGAAGAGGACCACATCTGTCCTTAATAGTCTATTGGAATTGTATCACATCCATTCAAAATAGTCTATTGGAATAGGGCCATGTCTATCCCTAATAATCCATTACAATAGAACCAGGTCCATCTCTACTACTGAAGTAGAGCTATATCAACCCCTAATAGTCTACTGAAATAAGACCATATAATTTCTAATCCAGGCTCAATAGATAGCAGAATAATAGAGATCACTTTGCAATTAAATGATTTCTGAAACAAAGGACTGTGAGCCCCCCGTGGGACAACCTGATCACCCTGTAACCTCCCCAGCACTTAGAACAGTGCTTTGCACATAGTAAGTGCTTAATAAATGCCATAAAAAAGTGATTTGCCGAAGGTCACATAGCAGACAAGTAGCAGAGCTGGGATTAGAACCCAGGTCTCTGACTCCCTAGGCTGTGCTCTTTCCTCTGGGCCATGCTGCTTCCCCATGGTATTTATTGAGCATTTATAGTATGCAGAGCACTGAATTTTGTGCTTGGGAGAATACAACAGAGTTGGTAGACACAATCCCTATCCACAAGTAGTTTAAGACTAGAGGGGAAGACAGACATTAAAATAAATTACCAAAGGATAGATTATACATTCTAGAGTTAAAAAGTATTCAAAAATAAAGTACAAATATTAATTTTATACTCAAGCATTTGTGCATTTTATTCTGTATTTCATCCTGATATATGTGTACTCCATCCTGCTATAAGTGCTAAGGGGAACCACTGGAGTGACACAGCTATGAGGTTGTTAAATATTTGGGTAAGACTTCCTAAAGGATGAGGGATTTTATGAGGGGTTTTAAGATGGCAAGTTTAAGAGATCTGGAATTATGTTTGATTCTCAAACTTTATTTTTCCCTCCTCTGTAATGTCTACCATTTCTTCTCTTTCCTTACTAGACCTGCAGTAGAACTTTAGGTAGTGTCAAGCATCTGCAAACCATTTCCATATCCCGACTGGTTCTTATGGCCCAAGAGCCAATGCTTGTACCAGTGAAAAATTATCACTCAATCAATGTACTAAGTGCTTGGGAGAGTACAATCAACAGAGTTGGTAGACATGTTTTCTGTGGACAAGAAGCTTTCACTCTAGAGGGAGAATCTTCCTTTAGACCTGTCAATTCAATTTTACAAGTGCCTCCCAAGACCTAATTATCATGTTACTTTTTTATCTGCCAATTCAAAGCCATCCATTTGAAGGCACTTTTCTTTTGACATGAGTTCTTATTAAGCATCTGAATGCAACACACTGGTACTAAACACATCAGAGGTAAACCATACCTTCCCTGCCCACAAGGAGCTTTCAATCTAATGGGGGACACAGACACAATTATTTACAAGCCATAGGAAGAGAAAGGTGAAAAAGCATAAAATAGATCATAATAGGCAGTAATTTAAATATTCCAGGAAAAAATAGAATAGTAGAAGGTATAATTATTTCTTCCTTGCTTATCGTCTTGTTTTGGTATGTTATGGTCGTCAATTCTCCTCAAGATTCTGATTACTTAGGGCTTATTCACTGGGGAAGATTTACCAACAACCCAGTCCTTGAATATAGCCAACTCACCAGCATTTATTCATTGCTCACAATATCACAGTTCTGCAGAGTGAAATATCCGAGGAGCACGGATTATAGCAGAACATCCAAAATTTGAACTGAAAGGAGGCACAAGTAAGTCAGGAGGTCAGAATACAAGATAATGATGGAGTGAAGCACAATCAAAAGTACTGCAACAAAGCAGTGGACCTTCAGGATACCAACCACACTCCCAGAGAAGGCTTCATGAAAACTCTATCAAAATAGTCAATATTCATCAGTAGTATTTATTGAGTACTTACTGCATGGAGAGAGTGTACAACACAATAGAATTAGCAGACAGGTTCCCTGTGCATAACGAGCTTACAGTCTAGACACAATCACTGCCATTAGGGAGTTTGCAATCTAGTGGGGAACCTCATGAAAGTTTAATTTGAATAGCACTTGAAGTTTTCATATAACTAGCATGTAAACAATTTAATTTTCTAAACCCAGTCTTTCATGGAATAACCACTGAACCCTGACAACTTCTAAATCCTCTTTCAATATGTATATAGATAAAGCTAAGCAAGACTGAGTTAGCTTGCATTTGACTCTGAGGAGGGAAGAGGTGAAGTATGTGGAATATAAATTGAGTATCTACGCAGCACATTTAAGGATTTTTTCCATAAGGTGTCCCTAAAGGGAGACAAGATGTCTGTCACCAAGTCTTCAAATGCCTTTCCCTCTAAAATATTCCTGAACATTCACCAGCAGAAGACAGGAAATTGGGTGCCTCAAAATGGCTCTTTTAAGAGCTTTTTCCAGTTCCCAAAGAGATTTGTTTGTTTCTCAGAGATTTATTTTGTTATTATCACATCTAAAATGTGTTAAAAAGAAGGGAAAGGACTTCTGTAAGCCTGAGACAACAGTAAATCAGTTGTCCTAAATGCATTTCTGTCTCAAAGATTTATTTTGTTTTGTTATAATTGAGGCAAGTCAAGGAGACAGTGGTATGGAAACACTTTTGTTTCTAAAGTGGGAACAAAGGTCAGAAACTTATGAATCAACTTGCTCAAGATAAAAATGTTTTCTTAATATCTGGCGAGGCCCTAAGAGAGCAGTCTGAAGCCCTGTCTGAGAAGTCAACCACGTGGCGTGTTTATATTTGCTGTGCAGTCAGGAAACGTAGTTACACTGAAAGAAAAGCTGTGAGCTCGATCATCTAGTCATCTGAGTGTACT
Source organism: Tachyglossus aculeatus (assembly GCF_015852505.1). Lineage (NCBI taxonomy): Eukaryota > Metazoa > Chordata > Mammalia > Monotremata > Tachyglossidae > Tachyglossus > Tachyglossus aculeatus. The sequence continues at coordinate 37,621,952 of NC_052084.1, forward strand.
TCCTGATTATGTTAATTGCTTACAAGCAGGGAAGCTGAAGTCATCACTGAAGCTGATGTACCTATATGGCACAGAGAAGCAGCATGACCTAGTTGAAAAAACACAGGCCTGGGCATCACAGAACTTGGATTCAAATCATGGCTCCTCTGCCACTTGCTGCTGCATGATGTTGCACAAGCAACAACTTCTCTGTACTCCTTTGCCTCATCTGTAAAATGGGGATTCAATACTTATTTTCCCCTCTTAGACCATGAGGTCAATGTGGAACCAGGACTGTGTCTGACAATCACCTTGTATCTAACCCACTGCTTAGTAAAACGTTTGGCACAAGGTAAGCACTTAACAAATACCACAATCAGTAGTCATAGTATAAAAATGGTAAATGGCCTAGCTCTGAAATGGGCAGCACAGGTGCTACTGCCTTCTTGAAGAGGGTCATAATTGTGCCCTCTTTGAAGTAAAACCATAAGCAGCATGGCCTAATGGATAGAGCATGGGCCTGGGAGACAGAAGATCATGTGTTCTAATTCCAACTCCACCACTTGTCTGCTGTGTGACCTTGGGTAAGTCACTTAACTTCTCTGTACCTTAGTTCCCTCATCGGTAAAATGGAGATTAAGACTGTTAGCCCTATCTGGGACAGGGATTGTGAATATCTTGTATCTATACCAGCACTTAGAACAGTGTCTGGCATATAGTAAGCACTTAAAATAATTAATAATAATTATTGTATTTAAGTTCTTATGCCTTTCACATAGTAAGCGCTTAATAAATGCATTATTATTATTATTTCACTGCTTGCCTATCTCAGGAGGTGTGCTTTGAGATCTAAGTTCTTGGCCATTCTTTTAGACTGTGAGCCCACTGTTGGGCAGGGACTGTCTCTATGTGATGCCAATTTGTACTTCCCAAGCGCTTAGTACAGTGCTCTGCACATAGTAAGCGCTCAATAAATACGATTGATTGATTGATTGATTTCCTCTGGCTCTGATTGTCACCCAGATTTCTTTAGCAGTGGGGAAAAGTGTCGTGCCTTCTCCACATGTTGGAAGGTTTTCTATATTTTGCAGGGTTCCAGCTACAGGAGAAGTTGGGTTCAGGGGCATATTGAAATGTTGCTTCCAACAAGTCCCCTCCTTGTTTATGACAAGACTAGAAACAATTACACTCTTCAGAAGGGATGTTGTATCAACATATCCACTTTAGGATATATGGAAGTTCTGGATTTGATGGCAGCCTACAGACAGGAATCTCTCAAATCAGGAGGGATAAAGGAGACTGTGAGCATTGCTGAAACTATCACCCACTAATTCTCTCATGAAATCTCAGTCCTCACTAGTTCTCCTAAAATGTTTCAGGAAGGAATTCAGCCTACCTAGCAACAGAGGAAAAAGTCATTTTCTTAGGGTATGTTCAGCAGTCCACATAGCATACAGCAAGGCAGAGGAGTGAAGCAGCTGACAATCTCACTGAGCATTGAAAGGAAAACTGGGGGTCAACATTCAACAAACTCAACTGGAAAGAGGGAGTCAGGATTGATAGCAAGCTGACACACCTCCTTGATGCTACAGGTTATTTTCAAATGATGTGGTGGGCCCAGTCTATTCCACATTGCCATGGTTTCAATTGCAATGGGACACTTGGATGTGAGAAGCAGTGTGGATCAGTGGAAAGAGCACGGGCTTTGGAGTCAGAGGTCATGGGTTTGAATCCCAGCTCCACCAACTGTCAGCTGTGTGACTTTGGGCTAGTCACTTAACTTCTCTGGTCCTCAGTTACCTCATCTGTAAAATGGGGATGAAGACTGTGAGCCCCCCCCGTGGGACAACCTGATCACCTTGTAACCTCCCCAGCGCTTAGAACAGTGCTTTGCACATAGTAAGCACTTAATAAATGCCATCATTGTTATTATTATTAGTGTCAGACTAGTCTGTCCATCCAGCATCAACCCCTCCAAATCAGGAGTATTCAAGCAACTTGCAAAGATTTTGGGGCAATTGGCCTAGAACAATTGTAAGCTGGTGACACTGCTCTGTAAATCCAGGCACAGGAGGACTCGGGGAAGCTAATGAACTACTTTTCTATGTACTCCTATTAACCATGAGGAAGCCCGAGTTTATGGACATAAACTGCACCAAGAAAACACTACTTGCAACCAAAGATCTGTGCTTCTGCCTACAGGTAGATGCTGTAACTAAATGTTGCAACCATCCTAATCTGTGGTCCTGATGTTGACACAAAGGCTTTCGCATCCTTTTTTAATAGTATTTATGTAGCGCTTACTATGTCTCAAGCACCGGTCTAACTCTGGGGTAGATCCATGTCAGATCAGACAGGGTCCCCAACCCATTTGGAACTCAGAGGCTAAGTAGGAAGGAGAACAGGTATTGAATCCCCATTTTATAATTGAGAAAACTGTGGCACAGAGAAGTTAAGTGACTTGCCCAAGGTCACACAGCAAATAGCAGAAACAGGATTAGAATCCAGGTCTTCTGACTTCCAGGCCCATGCCTTTTCTGCTAGGCCTTGCTGCTTTCATGCTGTTTTTCAGTGGATGAAGTGAATCCCAAATGTCTGAACTGTGTAGGTTAAGAACAGAAACATTTTGAGCATATGTCTTAAGATCTAGAGTTGAAGATACCAAATGAAATATAAACAACATAACCATCTTCAGTATTTACCCTCAGGAAAGTGTTCCAAACTGCTAGGAGAGTTCAATTCCACTGAAGACATTGGTCAGTAATTTATAAAAGCCCTATCAAGAACAGAAGAGCAGAACAAAGATACTTGGTCTGATTACTGCTCTTTGCTACAAGAAATATGACATGAGTGTTTTGGGAGTCTCCACCTCTCTTAAGTGTTTCCCTGATACATTTGGTCTTTGGATTTCACTTAGATTGTATCAGAAAACACAAGAAATTGAGTTTTGTATTTCTAATGCAAAAAGGAGTACACAACTTCTCCTTGATCTGGCATTTAGAAAGGCTAATGCAATAGGTGTCTTGTTCTTATTAAAGGGGATTTCAGGCTAGTGGAAATAAGCTTATCACAGAAAAATAGCAGAGAGCAAGTGCAGTTTCCTGTTTCGATGCTGTCGTGTTTTAAGGACTTATTGTGAATCTTTTCTTCCCTACAATAAATTTGAAGGAAACTAAAAAGGGCAGCACCAAAAGAGCTACAGGCAATAGAGAAACAGCATGGCCTAGTAGATAGAGTACAAGACTGGAAGTCAGAAGGACCTGGGTTCTAGTCCTGGCTCTGCCACATGTCTTCTGTGTGACCTTTGACAAGTCACTTAACTTCTCTGTGCCTCAGTAACCTAACGTGTAAAATGGGGATTAAGATTGTGACCCCTATGCGGGACAGGGACTGTGTCCAAACTAGTTAGTTTGTATCTACCCCCCACATTTAGTACAATGCTTGGCACAGAGGGTGCTTACAAATACCATTAAAAAAAAGATGCATAAGGGGAGAGATGAAATCTAGCACCAAAACAACATAAAGGCAAATAAAAGCAAAATAGTACGTCTAACACCTTAAATGACCTTATCCAATGAGTTTACTGTTTTCTTGCCAAAAACTATGCTCAAACATGCCCACCTTTTCTGAGATAACATCAAAAAATCAATTCTTTAGTTCCCAAAGAATGCCTAGATTATAGATTTCTGGTAGACGGTTACATCTGCTAATTTCTTCCATATTTCCAATTAACTCAGAAATCAAATATCTTGTATTGCACAGACCAGCATTAATGACACAAATTTTCATTAAAAGTACTTTATGTCAAACATGGGCAAGCAAGCAGAGAGATAATGATCCATTTATCAGAAGGAGGTAAAGCATATATTTAGGAGAAAGAAACAATTTCCCTCTTGTGAAATTTAATGAAAAACTAAAAAGTGAAGCAGATTAAATCACTCATGATAACATTTTCAGGTAAAGCCTTAAACTTAAAAATTTAATATCTATAACCCTACCCAGAACACCCAGAGTTGTGTCATTCTTCCCTTTTACATTGTTACTGGAAAAAAAAATGTACATAGCAAAAGGGGAGGACTGAACTGTCTTCTGGAAGACAAAGGATATGGAAACCTGATTATGAGACAATCTGTTTTAGTAATCTACCTTCCAAGAGAGACATTTGTGGAGGTATCCTCCCTCTTTCTACTTCAGTACCAGAATTTTAGCTATTTTAAATGAAGCTCAATGAACTCCCATTGAAATAAATCCCATGGGCCCTCGGCAGACCATTCATTATTGCAAAATTCTTCAAATCTTAGCCTTCTCCCCACTAGCACATATATAATCCTAGGCTGAGGTACACAAGATTTTCACGCAGCTCTCCAATGCAGTGGCAGATAACATGGCCTCGTGGAGAGAGAATGGTCCTAGAATTCGTTCTCCAAAACTAAAATAATCTCCTGAAGTGAATGGGGGGGGAAAGAAGTGGGAGAAATGAGTATACCCATTTCAGAGATGAGGAAAAGCAGACCTAAAGAGATGAAGTGATTTACCTGAGGTCACCTGGGCAAAAACACTGGTCTCGTGATTTTCAGTCTGAAGCTCATTTCATTGGGCCAGATGATGCATGAAGGCAATCATATACTGAACTTGCTGAGTAGAGTAGATAGTTACAATCTGGAGAGTTGTCTCAGGTGAATAGTAGAATCACATTTTTACTTTATAGTTGCTTGATCTTGGAAAATCTGATTCAAAGAAAAAAAACTAATGTTTTTTGGAAGACATTTATTATGCTTTAGTCAACAATAAATCATGGGTCAGATTCCCTTTCCTCTATAGTAGCTTGAGCAATTCAAAAACAGCAATGGGCATTTTATTTAGAATCTCCTGCTGGAAACATTCATTCCACTTGAAACATCTCCCTTGACCCAAATGTATAACACTCTTTGCAACTCAACTTCTGATTGGAATTTTTCCAACTAGAGCAGGGGTGTGATAGCATACATATGCTGCTTCTAGAACAAGGATGTCCTTAAGGATTGACCCAGTGACTATGAGTTGCCATGATCTATTGTTTGAAAGTTGTTGCAATCACTTTTCAGCTCTATCAGGCTGAATTATGACATAAAACACCACATTTTAGTGAAGATTTATACCCAGGGGAAAATAAACTGTCTGTATTACATAACTTCGAATGCATATATAACAGATGAACATTCTGAAGCTCTCTCAATTGAGTAATATTGTAATATACCACTTTAAATTTTACTTCAGTATTTTCCTCACTATAAAAGACTTACTTTTTGCTTTGTTTTACATTATTTATACGGTCTTTATTTTAGAAACCTGAGTCATATTGTATTTTCATACCTCTATGAGAAGTATGTCTTAATTTGCACAAAGCCTATTCATATTTTTTTCCTTGAGTCCCCAGTCTTTGTTAGTCACAGTAAGAACATGCCTATGGAGGCAAAAAACTAAAGCAATCTGGATTTGGCCTTTTATAAGAGGATGGTTCTGGAGGTCGAGGTAGAATGGGACATCTAGGCAGAACGAGCTTGTTCAGTAGTAAGTCTGTTCCTTAAAATATTAAAGCACCTTGTTCTCTTCCACCTCTTGCATGATGCTCCTACAATTTGTGTAATAACATTCATTTATCTATGGGTATCTCTAAATGGAATTTACTTCCCACCATGCCTAATATACCACTCTGAAACTATTATAAAATCAAAACTTTCTGACTAACTGCATAGTTCCTAAAGTGCAAAATGCATTCCAGCACTTTTCTGACTTAGGTCTATTTTGATGTGCAATTTGGTGATTGCATAAGGCTAAATGAAATGCCATGACTTCAAATGCTTTGGTTCTTTATATTAAAATATATTGGAGCTAGAAATCAGAATAATGACAGTTTAATTTTCCTTTCATAAACAAATTCTCTTATGTCATTATTTTCTAAAGTAATTTTATCTCCACCATTTCCTCAATCTACAGGAATATTTTATTATCATTCTAACGTGAACTCAGCAAGGTCAGCAAATAGATAATAAACGTACCCACTAAACTGGAAGAATTGGAAGTCAATGAGATCCTAATGAACCTCTTCAGAGATTCTAACCGTGGCTTGGATTGATGAGATTTCTGTTCATGAAAAAGGGTGAATAAGACTGGTTTCCAATGTGAGTCTCTCAAATTAACTGGGAATGGGGCTGGGGGGGGTGAGATAAGAGGGGTATTTGTTTAAGTGCTTACTATGTTCCAGACACTTTACTAAATGCTGGAGTGCATACAATCAAATCATGTTGGATACAGTCCCTGTTCCACATGGAGCTCACATTCTTAACCCCCATTTTACAGTTGAGGGAACTGGGCACAGAGAAGTTAAGTGACTTGCCCAAGATCACATAGCAGACAAGTATCAGAGCTGGGATTAGAACCCATGTCTTTCTGACTCTCAGGACCGTGCTCTATCCTCTAGGCCATGCTTCTTCTCTACATTATGATTCTACATCCATTATTGCCTTTCTGGACAATAAGATCACCAATGTTAAATCAGACCTCAATGAAATGCTCCTTATCATGGGGAAAGCCACTGTGGAATGATCCAAAGTCACATCTCTCATTGATGGCATTGAAATGAATGAACAGTGTATATGCCTCATTGAAGTCAGGTGAATTGAAGATTTTTTCCCCCTCCCTTATTGCCACAATGACAAAAACTGCCCTTGCCCAGAGCAGAAATAAGCTTGTTAAATTGTGTTTTCAAATTTATCAGTTGAAAGCCTCTTTTTAGGACACACAAAAGTTATCTCTATTGAGTTAATTACCTAAACACAGATCTTTGCTTTATCTACATTCAGGACAGATTTGACTCAGAGGCTGAAGTAGTCTTTCTGAATCGTTTTGCTTGACTCACCATAGTGTTTATTGAAAACAATTGACATTTCCCCCCTTTTCTCCTTCTGCAAAATCACAATTTGTTGGGCTGTAAAAATGTCAGCTGTTTTGAAACTCATTATTATTGAGCTTGACAGGGAAAGCAGATAAGATACATACAGAAATACAAGTGGAGAAAATGTTTAAGTTAAAAAAACAGTGGTGTGATGAGACATATCTGGAAATTTTTAAAAACTCAGTGACTAATCTATTTATTTTTTGTGACTAAAACTAGTTAAAACATTTCACCAGGATGATGAACAATAATTTGTCATCTTTTTCAGTTTTGAAAACATTTCCCTTCAAATTCTCATAAGGGGTTATAGAAATCCTTGACAGCAGGGGTCATGTCTTCCAACTCTTTTGTATTTGGTTCTCCCAAGTGCAGGTGTTTGCATAGAGTAAGCCCTTAATTGATATCACTTATTGATTAATGATAAAAAATAGCAATCAGTTATTCAAATAAAAGGCAAAGTAGAAATCCTTAATTAGTTATCACTATTTCATGTTTTACCATGTATTTTGCCCTACAGAAAACCAATCAAATCAATCAATGGTATTTATTGAGCAATTACTATGAGCAGAGCACCATATTAAGTGCTTGGGAGAGCACAATGCAACAGAATTAGCAGACACGTTTCCTGCCCGTGAGTTTACAGTTTTGAGGGGAAGACAGATAGCTGTATAAATAATTTATAATGTATAATTTAAAGATATGTACATAAGTGCTGTGGGGAAGGGGTGAATACCAGACAACCAAAGGTCACAGATCTAACCAAGTTCCAAGATGTTGCAAAAGAGAAAGTGGGGAAAAGAGGGCTTAATAGGGTAAGGCCTCTGGGAGATGTGACCTTAATAATGCATTGAAAGTGGAGAAAGTGGTGGTCTGGCATATATGGAGGGAGAGGGAGTTCCAAGCTAGGGAGATGATGTGAGAAAGGTGTTGGCAGCGACATACATGAGATAGGGTCATACTGAACAAACAAGCTTTATCAGTGGAGTGTATTGGCCAGTTTTTATATATTTCCATATGAATTAACTTACTTTAACATGGATTTCTATCACCTCCATTCTATATTTCATATTTTGATTTCAACAGAATCACTGGAAAATATATATTTTAAATTTTCATTAATTTATAATTGTGGTATTGATTAAACATGTACTGTGTGCCTATCTCTGGGCAGATATCACTCTGGAATCTACAATCAAAAAAGAGGGAGAACAAATATCCCCATTTTAAACATTAGGAAACTGAGGCATAGAGAGATGGCCATGGATACAGAGCAGGCCAGTGGCAGAGCTAGGATTAGAATTCAAGCCTCCTGATTCCTAGGCTTGTTCTCTTTCCACTAGGCCATACTGCCTCTGTCCTACTTCCAAATTTTATGCCTAATTCCCTCTTTCACCATAAAAATTTTCACTCCTTCATTCTCTGTTCTGAACAGTGCCTTGGAGCAGTTTTACTGAAACAGAGAATGGAAGTAAATTAAAAAGAATAACTTTATGGAATGTCACACTTCATCAAGGTCATTGCAGTTAAAATGCCAATAGGAGCACCATACTGAATTCTAAGCTTCCTTTACTATGCCACCAAACCTACAGTAATTAACTCTTGTTCTCTGGTAGGGCCAGAATGACAAAATCCTCACCAAATGAAAGTCTCCAGAAGATCAAAGCTATCATTATTTTACTAGAGCTGGAACTCTGATAAAATCCTCAACTTTGAGGGATTAAAAAATGCATCAGCATTACAAATAGGGCTTAGATTCTACTTATTTCTCATGAATGGCATCAGAGGGGAGTCCTCAGACGACAGCCTGAGAATTCTAAGACTAGGCTAATTTCCTACCATTTTCCGTTTTCATTTCAATCTTTGTCTCAGGAATGAATACATTTTGTTCCCGATTCTGTTTTCATTATATTGTCGTCTTACAATTGCCAGGAGAATAGATTAATTCTATGCTGTTTTTCTTTTCTTTCAACAGAATAATTCATTATTAAAGAACTTTATTTCTCTAAGTTTTATTGTATTATGTTTTCCAATTGGCATGACAAAGAATTTAGCACGAATGGGAAGAGGAAAGATACATTTTTGTGAAAAGGATTACAGAGCAGGAAACAGTTCAAATTTTGCCCATGGTTTTCCTCTTAAATTCCAATTCCATGATCTAGTTGGAGGTCACACCTCAACCTAGTTGCAGTAATGGGTTTAACAGCTAGCTGCTGTAATGTAAAGTGTCTTGGTATCTGTACATGATTTAAAGTAGAATCAAAATAATGAAAAGATGGAAAGCAGAAAAACAACCTTGAATAAGACTATAAAACCTTTCAGTATTTTCCAGGTCAGGGTGAACAAGTACTCTCTGTAACAGGAACCAAAACCAGCCAAATCCAGATTATGACTGTGGTCCCCTCGTAACCAGAGATCAACTAGAGATGCTATCAATATAGAACATGTTTTGTGTCCACATTTACAGGGCTCACTGCTCTCCCATGAGTTCTCCATGATTGATTTTTCTTCTCTTCAGGTCATATCTCTCAGCACTTTTGTGCCAAATATATACCTGGATACTCATACCTATCTGTAGTACTTATTTACAATGTGACAGATACATAACTATTCAAGCACTTGCTCATCTACCTACCCATTTCTCCATTCTAGTGTTATATCTGTAGATTATTTTTTATTTGTCTCTCCCTGTTTGAGAGCAGAGATCATGTTATTTAGCTCTACTGTGGTCCCCCAAGCAGATGGTACAGTTCTAGGAACCCAATAGGTGCTCAAAAAATACTGTTATTAATTGATTGGAAACTACCACAGCAGAAATGATGCTGCAGTATTTTTTCCAAATTTGGAATGAATTTAATGAATGATTCAAAGCAATCAGGGGGAACAGGTTCTATTTCTCAATTTTTCAGTCTGTCAGAAGCTTCTCATCCATCAGAGGTATCTATTGTCTACTGTGTGCAGAGGGCAAATGTTAGTGCTTTGGAGAATACACAATAATAAACCTGATTCTTATCTGCCAGTATTTTACCATCATCATCACTGGTATTTATTCAGTCTTCAGTCAATCATATTTACTGAGTGCTTACTGTGTGCAGAGCACTGTACTAAATGCTTGGGAGAGTACAATATAACAATAAACAGACATTCCCTGCCATAACAGGCTTACAGTCTAGGGAACTATACGACCAGGGTTCTAATTCTGTCTCACATACTGTGGGCAGAGCTCTATTCTAAGCATTTGGGAGAGAACGACACAGTTGAAAAACGTATTCCCTGCCCACAAGCCTAGAGAAGGAGATAGACATTAATATAAATTAATGATATATAACATATCAATCAATCATATTTATTGAGCGCTTACTGTGTGCAGAGCACTGTACTAAGTGCTTGGGAAGTACAAGTTGGCAACATATAGAGACAGTCCCTACCCAACAGTGGGCTCACAGTCTAGAAGACTAGAAGACATATGATTTGTAGGTATATACATAAGTGCGGTCAGGTTGAGGGTGTGGCAAATATCAAAAGTAATGGAGAGATGAGAAATCAATTGACGATAAACACTATAAATTCCTTTTGGTCTCACACTCCAAACTCTCTTTGATAGGGCTGTTTTGCTTTCACCAGCTTAATTCGATTATTACCTTACTTTTTGAACACATGCCAAAAGGCCTTCCCAAAATTGGCATGTTGTTAATGAACAGATTACAATATTATTTCCATTTGGATACTGTGCTTAGATTTAGTAAAGTTCAGTTAAGATCAAATTGCAAGCAGAAGCAATATCTATGTTCTCCAGCACAAATTAGGTACAATTAACTTGGAAGCCTATACTCATTATCCTGCTGTTTTTGCCATTTCTGATCAGGTGTCAAAGAATTTTTGCTAAAAAGCAGTTATTGTTCAAAAAAGAATGAAATGGCTGAGATTGATGACAGTTTGCCCTACTGCTAAAGAAGGCAACTGCCTCAATCATTTACAACTATCTTTTGCTCAAATCCAAACATGCAATTCTAAGAGCAGGCCATGAAGTAAAAGTCAAACCTGGTGAACCAAAGTCTGACTCTGGATTTATTTTGGAGTTTCAGCACCTTCAAAATAAATTAGCTCAGGTGTGAATGTAAATTATTTTACTCACTACATTGTGCTAGTAACTGTGCTTGACAAAACTCTGTGCTTTGCAGACGCTACTGGTATGATCTGATGTTCTCATATTTTACCAAAGTACTTAATGATAATAATGATGATGATGATGATAATAATAATAATAGGACTCAATGTCTGTCTCCTCTAGACTAAGCACCTTGTGGGCAAGGAATGTGTTTATGAACTCTATTGTACTCTTCCAAATGTGTAGTACAGTGCTGTGGACACAGTAAGTGCTCAATAAACACCATTGATTGATTTAAGGGCTTACTTCATTCATTCATTCAATCATATTTATTGAGCTCTTACTGTGTGCAGAGCACTGTACTAAGCACTTGGAAAGTAGAATTCGTCAACATACAGAGACAGCCCCTACCCAAAAATGGGCTCACAGTCTAGAAGGAAGAGACAAACAGCAAAACAAAAGAAGTAGACAGGTGTCAATACCATCTAAATAAATAGAATTATACATACATACACATTAATAAAATTAATAGAGTAGTAAATATGTACAAAATATACACAAATGCTGTGGGGAGGGGAAGGTGCCAAGCACGGTTCTAAGCCTTGGGAGAGATACAAAATGATCAGATTGGGCACAGCCCCATCTCACATGGGGCTCACATTCTAAGGAGGAGGGAGAACAGGGATTAAATCCCCATTACACAAATGAGGAAACTGAGGCACAGAGAAGTGAAATGATTTTACCCAAGGTCATAGAGCAGATAAGTGGCAGAGCTGGGGGATCAGAACCCAATTCCTCTGAATCCCAGGCCTGTGCTCCTTCTACCAAGCCATGATGCTTCTCATGATGATAGTCTCCCATCCACAGTGACGGATGAGACTTGGTCTTCAGACTTCAGGACCAAAAAGCTACACCAAGGAATCCCTGATATATGGCTAGTTGCTCTGCACAGCGCTGTAAGCCCTCTTGAGAAGTGGCACGGCTCAGTGGAAAGAGCATGGGCTTGGGAGTCAGAGGATGTGGGTTCAAATCCCAGCTCTGCAACTTGTCTGCTTTGTGACCTTAGGCAAGCCACTTAACTTTTCTATGCCTCAGTTACCTCATCTGTAAAATGGAGATTAAGACTGTGAGCCACATGTGGGACAACCTGATAACCTTGTATCTACCCCATCACTTAGAACAGTGCTCGACACACATGCTCAATAAATACAACTACTTCTTCTCTGGTACCTAATCTTTAATTAGCACATCCATCAGAGCACAAAATGTCTGGCCAGATTCCATCATCCCCTACCTATTATCTTTTCGACGGGAGTCTCCATCAACATCCTCTATCATCTACCAGAAGCCTGGTAAGCGTTTCCAGAGCCACAATCTTTTAGCCATGAAAAGAGAATGTGCATCAGCTCCAAATTTCCACTAGGCATGAGTCTTTCTGATCAACTGCTAACCTATCTCCACGGTGTATCCCACACCAAAGTTTCTTCATCGAGAGGGGGGAGGAGGGGAGATGTACGGATTTGCTCTTTGGCATGGGAAGGTGACATGAAGACGTGTGAGATGTGGTTGAAAAAACAACTTTCCCACCGCCCTTTCGACATGTACATATTGAAAAAAGAATCTCACTTCATGTCATATCCTGCCATCTGTGGCCCTGGTTTCTATCTGCCTTTCCTGCACAACAACTTTGTTGATGTGTTTTAAGACTCCCCAAGGTCATCATCAGTGAAAACCCCAGTGATTCCAGGTGTGAAAATAATCTTGCTGGTATAATGTCACTGAATAAAGCAAATGGAAAATCTCCTACTTGGCTTTTCAGGAGTTTACTGGAATAGAGAGACTATTCTTTAAAGCAAAGATATCACTGTTACCTATGCAAGTTTGCTTTGAGGCTTTCAGAGATTATCAGGAACATTCAGTGACTTTTCCCAAAGCATGTGATAACCCTTTCTGTGCTGTGATGAAGTGCAATATTTGCTGCATGAGTGATCCCATACACTTCTTTGAAAACCCATATCCTATCCCCCAGAATGTCCATGAATAAATATTTGAGAGTCTGAAATGTTAGAGATTATTAAAAGAGGTGACATTTCATCATGCATAATGGATATTTTCAAGAATTCTTTAGGGTTGTGAAAATGTATCATCAAAATAATAGGAAAGAAGCAGACTACCACTGGCTTCTCAAGTGGTTGGCAGTAAATTGAAACATGGAATTAGATTGCATTCTCCACTACTCTCATTCCAAATCATTGGGAATATAAATGCAAGCAAGAGGCAACTCTGAAATGTAACTTGTGAGTGAGATCGCTTTCACAATTTCATGTTAGAAATCGAAAACAATGTTTTAAATACAAACCCTCTTTAATGGACTAATTCCCCTCCCCCACCTCCATTCTCCCTAATCTTACATGCTTCTAGAGCAATGTGACACAACAGGCAAACAACCTACTTCCTGAGCAATATTTATATGATAAATGAGGAATAATCTCAGCATTAAAATAATAATAATAATAATAATGGCATTTATTAAGCACTTACTATGTGCAAACCACTGTTCTAAGCACTGGGGAGGTTACAAGGTGATCAGGTTGCCCCACGGGTGGCTCACAGTCTTAATCCCCATTTTATGATGAGGTAACTGAGGCACAGAGAAGTGAAGTGACTTGCCCAAAGTCACACAGCTGACAATTTGGTGGAGCAGGATTTGAACCCATGACCTCTGACTCTAAAGCTCGTGCTCTTCCATTGAGCCACGCTGCTACTCTAATATCTTAACTGTTATCAGAATGGTTGCCAGAAAATTTCTTCAGCTTCAGTGGGATAATTCTAGCAGCCATATCCAAATTCAGGGGATGAGAGTAACAGAGGAGGCACTGACAGTAAAGATCACCCTTGAGGGTATTTAGGAGGGAATCTATCATCTGCAAAGCTAGAGTGATAACAGCCATTAGCTATAAGGAATGTGCTCCTTGTCAATTTTCCAAAGGAGAAAATGCATTTACTGAAAAGATAAACTGTGACTGTCAAGCAAAGAAGACAGTCTTATCATTGGCAAGATTAATCACAAAAGGATACTAAAGGACTAGTGTACTGGGATGGTATGTAAGACCACTGGGTATTTGTGTTCAAAAATGAGTTGAACTAAGTTCTATACGTTTTCCTCTGTGGAGGGAAAACGTGATCAAAACCAATTTGGAATTTGGCATGTCTCAGAATTCGTTCCTGATGCCTTGAGTCAATACAGGCCATCATTTGTTGAATAGAAAGAAAATATGCATAGAGAAGCAGCATGGCCTAGTGGAAAGAGCACAGAACTGGTATCAGAGGATGTGGGTTTTAATCCAGGCTCTGCCACATGTCTGTTGTACGACCCTGGACAAGTCACTGATACTACATAAAGCCACACTAAGTCTTTTCCAGTGTGTCCATTAACTTTGCTAAAGCATTTGAAGTCAGCAAAAGACCAAGGCTCTGGAAATTGTCTAAGTGAACCACTATTGAAAACAACCTCAGACCAATACCATCAGAGAGCAAACCAAGTTTTACTCAAGACACGTGATTATTAGATTCATCCCCCTCCTCTTTCCATTGTGCAGAAAAATAACATTGAGAGAATAACAAATGTGTTTGCTTTGTGTTCGTCAATTAAAAGAAAGCATTTATTGGAATTCAACACTGTAAACAGTGGGCTGTGGAAAATTAGAATTAAATCAACACATATAGATCTCCTGGAAGAGATGAATTGCACTTGGAAACCAGAAACCATAGTGTTTTCTGTCTGTGCTACAGGAAATCACTCAGATGTATCAAGCAGAGCAACAAATTTCATCAGAGCTCCTACTAGTCATCTGCTCCTACTAGTCATCCTGGAGTAGCCGGTCAATAAACTCAACTGGGAAAAATAAATTGGTATGCCAAGCAATTAATGCACTTCCTCTAATGACTGTAGTAGATTTTCAAATAATGCAACAGAATCAGAAAATGAATGTATTACAGATGAAGCACACCAGATTTGAGGCTTCAGACGTAACTCTCTTAGATAGTAGGTAATTAATCCGAGGAGCTCTGAAGTAACATGAAACAAAGTAGAACTTTAAGGTGCCATTTTTTTTTTTTATGGAAGGAAGCAGGCAGATAGGCTGCTAGTGATATCCAAACCAACAGAAAGATGAAAGGGCCCCAACACTCACAGGTAGAGCATCACACCCACCTCCAAATTCACAGCATGGATCCAAGGAAAAGAAACGTTTTTCGGGGTGGCTGAACATTCCCTGATTCATAAATGCCCCTGATGCCCTAGATCAAACCCCACCCTTTGGACTTCAAATGCATCAACATGCATATACACATGCATATTTTGTTTATATATTCATTTATACAGTCACTTAACTTTTCATCCTGCTATGTTTGTATCACTTCCTCATTATTTTTTCCTTTCTCCAGCTTTCACAATCTGTAAATTTTTTTTTTTACCCCAAACATACCTTGCACCCCAATTCCCTCTCCCCGCAGAATTTGTTCAGGTTGTGATGAGTCTCAGAGGGCTGCTTCAGGAGCATGGTAGCAAATGCTAGATGGTATCAAAGGTGACAAGGGAGGGAAGAACATCCTTGCACATATTGAATAGTGGCATGTAGATTCTCTTACAAAAGAGCCATCAGGAAAGACACAACCAAAAAAGTGAGAAATAAAAAGGGCACCCAGCCCTGTGGGCCTCATTGCAGAAATATGAGAAGTGAATGCATGCATACAACATCGAAGAATAGTCAGGCATGTGGAAAAAGCACAGGCTTGGGAGTTAGAGGTCGTGGGTTCTAATTCCGGCTCCACCACATCAGCTGCGTGACTTTGGGCAAGTCACTTAACTTGTCTGTGCCTCATTTACCTCATCTGTAAAATGGGGATTAAGACTGAGACCCATATGGGACAACCTGATAACCTTGTATCTAACCCAGCGCCTAGAACAGTGCCTGGCACATAGTAAGCACTTAACAAGTACCGTCCTTATCATTATTATTATTATTTTCTTATTCAAGCTGATGAAAATCTCATTCTCACTGGGATCATTTTCAAACTCACCCTCTCAGGCAATGGATGAGTCAAAAGAAGAATGGCACAAATAGGAATAACATCATTATCCCCATCAAAATTGTCATGAGGTAAAGTGTTTGACTATGCCTAAGCCCAACGAAGCATAGAAATATGCCCATTTCCTGATATTAAGTGTATGATCATGTGGGTCAATGTACTTAATGTCTAATGTAGAAAGGGCTTTTTAATGTTAACTCAATTGCTTACTATTTGTCAATTATTGTACTAAGGTCTGGGGTAGATACATGCTTATCAAGTTGAACACAGTACATGTCCCACATGGGATTTCACACACTTAATTCTCATTTTTCAGATGAGGTAACAGACATAGAGAAATCCAGTGACTTTCCCAAAGTCACACAGCAGTTAAGTGACACAGTAGGGATTGGAACACAGGTTCTATTACTTCCATGGCCATGCTCTTTCCAATAGGCCATGCTGCTTCTCAAGTAGGGGTTTTTATTTACTGATCTAGACTGTGAGCCCACCTTCTAGACCGTGAGCCCACTGTTGGGTAGGGACTGTCTCTATATGTTGCCAACTTGTACTTCCAAAGCGCTTAGTACAGTGCTCTGCACACAGTAAGTGCTCAATAAATACGATTGATTGATTGATGTATTTGATGGCAACCACCTTATGAGATGTCCTATCCACTGAACTACCATCACAGTGCTTTTGAGCCTACAGTCACTGAGTGTATTTGTGTCCCAATCAATAGACATAATCTACTATTTAAGGACTCATTTATTTCACTTAAGCTTATTTCCAGTCTCATTTTCCTTCTAACTACAAATACATTGATTTCTTCTGCCTCTCCCATTGAATTGTAAGCTCCTCAGGGGCAGGAATTGAGTCTTTTACCTGCATTATGTTCCCACAAATGCTTAATTTAGTGCTCAAAAACACTATCAATCAAAGAGATACAATGAAGAGGGACATCATACCATAAACATGCCACAAGCAACTTTCACATTGTGTAACTGTGGAAAAAAGGTCAAACTTTTTAATAGAAGTAACAGATGTAGGAGAGAAAGAGAATGAAAGCAAGTTTGGAAAGAGAGAGAAATCATTCAATCAGTGGTAATTATTAAGTGCTTACTGTGTGCAAAGCAAAAAAACCCCCAAAAAAACCAACTTTGCCTCATCAATCTGCCCAGTACCCTGGATTCAAAATTACTAGAGCAATTTCAGGAATAAGACAATTATACCCTACGGGGAATCAGTGTACAATTTTGATAGCAGCATGGCTGGAGAAGCAGCATGGCTTAGTGGAAGGAGTCTGGGTTTAGGAGTCAGAGGATAGGTTCTAATTCCTGTTCTGCCACTTATATGCCCTGTGACCTTGGGCAAGCCGTTTAACTTCTCTGTGCCTCAGTTACCTCATCTTTAAAATGGGGATTAAGACTGTGAGCCCCATGTGGGACAACCTTATTACCTTGTATATACCTTATACCTTGTACCCAGCACTGAGAACAGTGCTTGGCACATAATAAGCCCTTAACAAATACCATTATTATTACTATATACATTTGATGAATATCTTTCCTAGATTAGTGATGCCTGATACCTCTAGGCTGTAAGCTCATTGTGAGCAGGGAACATGACTGTTATATTGTACTCTACCAGTAAATAAGATTGACTAACTATTCCAACCATTCCATACTCTTTAAAATCCTACATTTCTCATTTCCCAGTCAATTATATTTATTGAGCACTTACTGTGTGCAGAGCACTGTGACAAAGTGCTTCGAAGAATTACAACAATACTGAGTTGGTAGACATTCCCTGCCCACAACGGGCTTATAGTCTAGAGGGGAAGACAGATAATATAAATAATTCTGGATATGTGCATAAGTGCTGGGGGGCTGAAGGAGGGGTGAATAAAGGGGTCAAATCCTAGTTCAAGGGTGATACAGAAGCAAGTGGGAATAGAGAAAATGAGGTCTTAGTCGGGAAGGCCTTTTGAAGGAGGTGTGCTTTTATTAAGGCTTTGAAGGTCGGAGAGCCTCTTTCCTCTTCTCTCACTCCCTGCTGCTTTGCCCTGACTTGCTCCCTTTGTTCTTCCCCTGCCCCCTTTCCAGCCCCTCTGCACTTATGTACATACCTGTTATTTATATTAATGCCAGTCCCCAACTCTAGATTGTAAACTCATTGTGGGCAGGGAATGTGTCTGTTTATTGTTGTATTGTACTCTCCCAAGTGATTAGTGCAGTGCTGTGCACACAGTAAGTGCTCAATAATTTCGATTGAATGAATGGAGTGATTGTCTGTCGGATATGCGGAGGAAGAGTGTTCCAGGTGAGGGGGTCGGTCAGTGGAGCAATAAACAAGATCAAGGCACAGTGAATAGTTTGGCATTAGAGCAGAGAAGAGTGCGGGCTGATATAAGGTAAGGGAGGTAATATAGGAGGGGGCAAGGTGATCAAGGGCTTAAAAGACAATGGTAAGGAGTTTCTGTTTGATGAGGAGGTTGATGGGCAACCACTGGAGGTACTTGAGGAGTGGGGAAACATGGTCTGAACATTTGTGTAGAAAAGTGATCCAGGCAGCACAGCAAAGCGTAGACTGGAGTGGGGAGAGAACATAGGCAGGGAAATCAGCAAGGAGACTGATGCAATATTTAAAATGGGATAAGACAAGTGCTTAGATAAACATGGTTGTAGTTTGAATAGAGGAGGAAGGGCAGATCTTAGTGATGTTGTGAAAGTTGAGTTGTCAGGATTTGGTGAGAGACTGAATATGTGGATTGAATGAGACAGTTGAGGATAACACCAAGGTTACCGGCCTGAGAGACAGGGAGAATGATGGCGCTGTCTACAGTGATGGAAACATCAGGGGGAAGTCAGGGCTGGAGTGGGAAGATAAGCAGTTCTGTTTTGGATATGAATTCCCAATGCTGAATACAGATTCCTGGATATCTGAATGAATTCCAGAATCTCATTTTCAGCTATGCAAAAATCTATCTGCATCTAACCTGTTTTCCTGTCCTGATTGTAAGATGCTTTGAACCTTGGGGAGATGTCTTCATTTTCTACCACTCCACTGTGTTTTCTACAGCACCTTAAACAAACTGAGGTA
>NC_052085.1:0-10000 GCF_015852505.1 Tachyglossus aculeatus
CTAACCCTAACCCTAACCCTAACCCTAACCCTAACCCTAACCCTAACCCTAACCCTAACCCTAACCCTAACCCTAACCCTAACCCTAACCCTAACCCTAACCCTAACCCTAACCCTAACCCTAACCCTAACCCTAACCCTAACCCTAACCCTAACCCTAACCCTAACCCTAACCCTAACCCTAACCCTAACCCTAACCCTAACCCTAACCCTAACCCTAACCCTAACCCTAACCCTAACCCTAACCCTAACCCTAACCCTAACCCTAACCCTAACCCTAACCCTAACCCTAACCCTAACCCTAACCCTAACCCTAACCCTAACCCTAACCCTAACCCTAACCCTAACCCTAACCCTAACCCTAACCCTAACCCTAACCCTAACCCTAACCCTAACCCTAACCCTAACCCTAACCCTAACCCTAACCCTAACCCTAACCCTAACCCTAACCCTAACCCTAACCCTAACCCTAACCCTAACCCTAACCCTAACCCTAACCCTAACCCTAACCCTAACCCTAACCCTAACCCTAACCCTAACCCTAACCCTAACCCTAACCCTAACCCTAACCCTAACCCTAACCCTAACCCTAACCCTAACCCTAACCCTAACCCTAACCCTAACCCTAACCCTAACCCTAACCCTAACCCTAACCCTAACCCTAACCCTAACCCTAACCCTAACCCTAACCCTAACCCTAACCCTAACCCTAACCCTAACCCTAACCCTAACCCTAACCCTAACCCTAACCCTAACCCTAACCCTAACCCTAACCCTAACCCTAACCCTAACCCTAACCCTAACCCTAACCCTAACCCTAACCCTAACCCTAACCCTAACCCTAACCCTAACCCTAACCCTAACCCTAACCCTAACCCTAACCCTAACCCTAACCCTAACCCTAACCCTAACCCTAACCCTAACCCTAACCCTAACCCTAACCCTAACCCTAACCCTAACCCTAACCCTAACCCTAACCCTAACCCTAACCCTAACCCTAACCCTAACCCTAACCCTAACCCTAACCCTAACCCTAACCCTAACCCTAACCCTAACCCTAACCCTAACCCTAACCCTAACCCTAACCCTAACCCTAACCCTAACCCTAACCCTAACCCTAACCCTAACCCTAACCCTAACCCTAACCCTAACCCTAACCCTAACCCTAACCCTAACCCTAACCCTAACCCTAACCCTAACCCTAACCCTAACCCTAACCCTAACCCTAACCCTAACCCTAACCCTAACCCTAACCCTAACCCTAACCCTAACCCTAACCCTAACCCTAACCCTAACCCTAACCCTAACCCTAACCCTAACCCTAACCCTAACCCTAACCCTAACCCTAACCCTAACCCTAACCCTAACCCTAACCCTAACCCTAACCCTAACCCTAACCCTAACCCTAACCCTAACCCTAACCCTAACCCTAACCCTAACCCTAACCCTAACCCTAACCCTAACCCTAACCCTAACCCTAACCCTAACCCTAACCCTAACCCTAACCCTAACCCTAACCCTAACCCTAACCCTAACCCTAACCCTAACCCTAACCCTAACCCTAACCCTAACCCTAACCCTAACCCTAACCCTAACCCTAACCCTAACCCTAACCCTAACCCTAACCCTAACCCTAACCCTAACCCTAACCCTAACCCTAACCCTAACCCTAACCCTAACCCTAACCCTAACCCTAACCCTAACCCTAACCCTAACCCTAACCCTAACCCTAACCCTAACCCTAACCCTAACCCTAACCCTAACCCTAACCCTAACCCTAACCCTAACCCTAACCCTAACCCTAACCCTAACCCTAACCCTAACCCTAACCCTAACCCTAACCCTAACCCTAACCCTAACCCTAACCCTAACCCTAACCCTAACCCTAACCCTAACCCTAACCCTAACCCTAACCCTAACCCTAACCCTAACCCTAACCCTAACCCTAACCCTAACCCTAACCCTAACCCTAACCCTAACCCTAACCCTAACCCTAACCCTAACCCTAACCCTAACCCTAACCCTAACCCTAACCCTAACCCTAACCCTAACCCTAACCCTAACCCTAACCCTAACCCTAACCCTAACCCTAACCCTAACCCTAACCCTAACCCTAACCCTAACCCTAACCCTAACCCTAACCCTAACCCTAACCCTAACCCTAACCCTAACCCTAACCCTAACCCTAACCCTAACCCTAACCCTAACCCTAACCCTAACCCTAACCCTAACCCTAACCCTAACCCTAACCCTAACCCTAACCCTAACCCTAACCCTAACCCTAACCCTAACCCTAACCCTAACCCTAACCCTAACCCTAACCCTAACCCTAACCCTAACCCTAACCCTAACCCTAACCCTAACCCTAACCCTAACCCTAACCCTAACCCTAACCCTAACCCTAACCCTAACCCTAACCCTAACCCTAACCCTAACCCTAACCCTAACCCTAACCCTAACCCTAACCCTAACCCTAACCCTAACCCTAACCCTAACCCTAACCCTAACCCTAACCCTAACCCTAACCCTAACCCTAACCCTAACCCTAACCCTAACCCTAACCCTAACCCTAACCCTAACCCTAACCCTAACCCTAACCCTAACCCTAACCCTAACCCTAACCCTAACCCTAACCCTAACCCTAACCCTAACCCTAACCCTAACCCTAACCCTAACCCTAACCCTAACCCTAACCCTAACCCTAACCCTAACCCTAACCCTAACCCTAACCCTAACCCTAACCCTAACCCTAACCCTAACCCTAACCCTAACCCTAACCCTAACCCTAACCCTAACCCTAACCCTAACCCTAACCCTAACCCTAACCCTAACCCTAACCCTAACCCTAACCCTAACCCTAACCCTAACCCTAACCCTAACCCTAACCCTAACCCTAACCCTAACCCTAACCCTAACCCTAACCCTAACCCTAACCCTAACCCTAACCCTAACCCTAACCCTAACCCTAACCCTAACCCTAACCCTAACCCTAACCCTAACCCTAACCCTAACCCTAACCCTAACCCTAACCCTAACCCTAACCCTAACCCTAACCCTAACCCTAACCCTAACCCTAACCCTAACCCTAACCCTAACCCTAACCCTAACCCTAACCCTAACCCTAACCCTAACCCTAACCCTAACCCTAACCCTAACCCTAACCCTAACCCTAACCCTAACCCTAACCCTAACCCTAACCCTAACCCTAACCCTAACCCTAACCCTAACCCTAACCCTAACCCTAACCCTAACCCTAACCCTAACCCTAACCCTAACCCTAACCCTAACCCTAACCCTAACCCTAACCCTAACCCTAACCCTAACCCTAACCCTAACCCTAACCCTAACCCTAACCCTAACCCTAACCCTAACCCTAACCCTAACCCTAACCCTAACCCTAACCCTAACCCTAACCCTAACCCTAACCCTAACCCTAACCCTAACCCTAACCCTAACCCTAACCCTAACCCTAACCCTAACCCTAACCCTAACCCTAACCCTAACCCTAACCCTAACCCTAACCCTAACCCTAACCCTAACCCTAACCCTAACCCTAACCCTAACCCTAACCCTAACCCTAACCCTAACCCTAACCCTAACCCTAACCCTAACCCTAACCCTAACCCTAACCCTAACCCTAACCCTAACCCTAACCCTAACCCTAACCCTAACCCTAACCCTAACCCTAACCCTAACCCTAACCCTAACCCTAACCCTAACCCTAACCCTAACCCTAACCCTAACCCTAACCCTAACCCTAACCCTAACCCTAACCCTAACCCTAACCCTAACCCTAACCCTAACCCTAACCCTAACCCTAACCCTAACCCTAACCCTAACCCTAACCCTAACCCTAACCCTAACCCTAACCCTAACCCTAACCCTAACCCTAACCCTAACCCTAACCCTAACCCTAACCCTAACCCTAACCCTAACCCTAACCCTAACCCTAACCCTAACCCTAACCCTAACCCTAACCCTAACCCTAACCCTAACCCTAACCCTAACCCTAACCCTAACCCTAACCCTAACCCTAACCCTAACCCTAACCCTAACCCTAACCCTAACCCTAACCCTAACCCTAACCCTAACCCTAACCCTAACCCTAACCCTAACCCTAACCCTAACCCTAACCCTAACCCTAACCCTAACCCTAACCCTAACCCTAACCCTAACCCTAACCCTAACCCTAACCCTAACCCTAACCCTAACCCTAACCCTAACCCTAACCCTAACCCTAACCCTAACCCTAACCCTAACCCTAACCCTAACCCTAACCCTAACCCTAACCCTAACCCTAACCCTAACCCTAACCCTAACCCTAACCCTAACCCTAACCCTAACCCTAACCCTAACCCTAACCCTAACCCTAACCCTAACCCTAACCCTAACCCTAACCCTAACCCTAACCCTAACCCTAACCCTAACCCTAACCCTAACCCTAACCCTAACCCTAACCCTAACCCTAACCCTAACCCTAACCCTAACCCTAACCCTAACCCTAACCCTAACCCTAACCCTAACCCTAACCCTAACCCTAACCCTAACCCTAACCCTAACCCTAACCCTAACCCTAACCCTAACCCTAACCCTAACCCTAACCCTAACCCTAACCCTAACCCTAACCCTAACCCTAACCCTAACCCTAACCCTAACCCTAACCCTAACCCTAACCCTAACCCTAACCCTAACCCTAACCCTAACCCTAACCCTAACCCTAACCCTAACCCTAACCCTAACCCTAACCCTAACCCTAACCCTAACCCTAACCCTAACCCTAACCCTAACCCTAACCCTAACCCTAACCCTAACCCTAACCCTAACCCTAACCCTAACCCTAACCCTAACCCTAACCCTAACCCTAACCCTAACCCTAACCCTAACCCTAACCCTAACCCTAACCCTAACCCTAACCCTAACCCTAACCCTAACCCTAACCCTAACCCTAACCCTAACCCTAACCCTAACCCTAACCCTAACCCTAACCCTAACCCTAACCCTAACCCTAACCCTAACCCTAACCCTAACCCTAACCCTAACCCTAACCCTAACCCTAACCCTAACCCTAACCCTAACCCTAACCCTAACCCTAACCCTAACCCTAACCCTAACCCTAACCCTAACCCTAACCCTAACCCTAACCCTAACCCTAACCCTAACCCTAACCCTAACCCTAACCCTAACCCTAACCCTAACCCTAACCCTAACCCTAACCCTAACCCTAACCCTAACCCTAACCCTAACCCTAACCCTAACCCTAACCCTAACCCTAACCCTAACCCTAACCCTAACCCTAACCCTAACCCTAACCCTAACCCTAACCCTAACCCTAACCCTAACCCTAACCCTAACCCTAACCCTAACCCTAACCCTAACCCTAACCCTAACCCTAACCCTAACCCTAACCCTAACCCTAACCCTAACCCTAACCCTAACCCTAACCCTAACCCTAACCCTAACCCTAACCCTAACCCTAACCCTAACCCTAACCCTAACCCTAACCCTAACCCTAACCCTAACCCTAACCCTAACCCTAACCCTAACCCTAACCCTAACCCTAACCCTAACCCTAACCCTAACCCTAACCCTAACCCTAACCCTAACCCTAACCCTAACCCTAACCCTAACCCTAACCCTAACCCTAACCCTAACCCTAACCCTAACCCTAACCCTAACCCTAACCCTAACCCTAACCCTAACCCTAACCCTAACCCTAACCCTAACCCTAACCCTAACCCTAACCCTAACCCTAACCCTAACCCTAACCCTAACCCTAACCCTAACCCTAACCCTAACCCTAACCCTAACCCTAACCCTAACCCTAACCCTAACCCTAACCCTAACCCTAACCCTAACCCTAACCCTAACCCTAACCCTAACCCTAACCCTAACCCTAACCCTAACCCTAACCCTAACCCTAACCCTAACCCTAACCCTAACCCTAACCCTAACCCTAACCCTAACCCTAACCCTAACCCTAACCCTAACCCTAACCCTAACCCTAACCCTAACCCTAACCCTAACCCTAACCCTAACCCTAACCCTAACCCTAACCCTAACCCTAACCCTAACCCTAACCCTAACCCTAACCCTAACCCTAACCCTAACCCTAACCCTAACCCTAACCCTAACCCTAACCCTAACCCTAACCCTAACCCTAACCCTAACCCTAACCCTAACCCTAACCCTAACCCTAACCCTAACCCTAACCCTAACCCTAACCCTAACCCTAACCCTAACCCTAACCCTAACCCTAACCCTAACCCTAACCCTAACCCTAACCCTAACCCTAACCCTAACCCTAACCCTAACCCTAACCCTAACCCTAACCCTAACCCTAACCCTAACCCTAACCCTAACCCTAACCCTAACCCTAACCCTAACCCTAACCCTAACCCTAACCCTAACCCTAACCCTAACCCTAACCCTAACCCTAACCCTAACCCTAACCCTAACCCTAACCCTAACCCTAACCCTAACCCTAACCCTAACCCTAACCCTAACCCTAACCCTAACCCTAACCCTAACCCTAACCCTAACCCTAACCCTAACCCTAACCCTAACCCTAACCCTAACCCTAACCCTAACCCTAACCCTAACCCTAACCCTAACCCTAACCCTAACCCTAACCCTAACCCTAACCCTAACCCTAACCCTAACCCTAACCCTAACCCTAACCCTAACCCTAACCCTAACCCTAACCCTAACCCTAACCCTAACCCTAACCCTAACCCTAACCCTAACCCTAACCCTAACCCTAACCCTAACCCTAACCCTAACCCTAACCCTAACCCTAACCCTAACCCTAACCCTAACCCTAACCCTAACCCTAACCCTAACCCTAACCCTAACCCTAACCCTAACCCTAACCCTAACCCTAACCCTAACCCTAACCCTAACCCTAACCCTAACCCTAACCCTAACCCTAACCCTAACCCTAACCCTAACCCTAACCCTAACCCTAACCCTAACCCTAACCCTAACCCTAACCCTAACCCTAACCCTAACCCTAACCCTAACCCTAACCCTAACCCTAACCCTAACCCTAACCCTAACCCTAACCCTAACCCTAACCCTAACCCTAACCCTAACCCTAACCCTAACCCTAACCCTAACCCTAACCCTAACCCTAACCCTAACCCTAACCCTAACCCTAACCCTAACCCTAACCCTAACCCTAACCCTAACCCTAACCCTAACCCTAACCCTAACCCTAACCCTAACCCTAACCCTAACCCTAACCCTAACCCTAACCCTAACCCTAACCCTAACCCTAACCCTAACCCTAACCCTAACCCTAACCCTAACCCTAACCCTAACCCTAACCCTAACCCTAACCCTAACCCTAACCCTAACCCTAACCCTAACCCTAACCCTAACCCTAACCCTAACCCTAACCCTAACCCTAACCCTAACCCTAACCCTAACCCTAACCCTAACCCTAACCCCTAACCCCTAACCCTAACCCTAACCCTAACCCTAACCCTAACCCTAACCCTAACCCTAACCCTAACCCTAACCCTAACCCTAACCCTAACCCTAACCCTAACCCTAACCCTAACCCTAACCCTAACCCTAACCCTAACCCTAACCCTAACCCTAACCCTAACCCTAACCCTAACCCTAACCCTAACCCTAACCCTAACCCTAACCCTAACCCTAACCCTAACCCTAACCCTAACCCTAACCCTAACCCTAACCCTAACCCTAACCCTAACCCTAACCCTAAACCCTAACCCTAACCCTAACCCTAACCCTAACCCTAACCCTAACCCTAACCCTAACCCTAACCCTAACCCTAACCCTAACCCTAACCCTAACCCTAACCCTAACCCTAACCCTAACCCTAACCCTAACCCTAACCCTAACCCTAACCCTAACCCTAACCCTAACCCTAACCCTAACCCTAACCCTAACCCTAACCCTAACCCTAACCCTAACCCTAACCCTAACCCTAACCCTAACCCTAACCCTAACCCTAACCCTAACCCTAACCCTAACCCTAACCCTAACCCTAACCCTAACCCTAACCCTAACCCTAACCCTAACCCTAACCCTAACCCTAACCCTAACCCTAACCCTAACCCTAACCCTAACCCTAACCCTAACCCTAACCCTAACCCTAACCCTAACCCTAACCCTAACCCTAACCCTAACCCTAACCCTAACCCTAACCCTAACCCTAACCCTAACCCTAACCCTAACCCTAACCCTAACCCTAACCCTAACCCTAACCCTAACCCTAACCCTAACCCTAACCCTAACCCTAACCCTAACCCTAACCCTAACCCTAACCCTAACCCTAACCCTAACCCTAACCCTAACCCTAACCCTAACCCTAACCCTAACCCTAACCCTAACCCTAACCCTAACCCTAACCCTAACCCTAACCCTAACCCTAACCCTAACCCTAACCCTAACCCTAACCCTAACCCTAACCCTAACCCTAACCCTAACCCTAACCCTAACCCTAACCCTAACCCTAACCCTAACCCTAACCCTAACCCTAACCCTAACCCTAACCCTAACCCTAACCCTAACCCTAACCCTAACCCTAACCCTAACCCTAACCCTAACCCTAACCCTAACCCTAACCCTAACCCTAACCCTAACCCTAACCCTAACCCTAACCCTAACCCTAACCCTAACCCTAACCCTAACCCTAACCCTAACCCTAACCCTAACCCTAACCCTAACCCTAACCCTAACCCTAACCCTAACCCTAACCCTAACCCTAACCCTAACCCTAACCCTAACCCTAACCCTAACCCTAACCCTAACCCTAACCCTAACCCTAACCCTAACCCTAACCCTAACCCTAACCCTAACCCTAACCCTAACCCTAACCCTAACCCTAACCCTAACCCTAACCCTAACCCTAACCCTAACCCTAACCCTAACCCTAACCCTAACCCTAACCCTAACCCTAACCCTAACCCTAACCCTAACCCTAACCCTAACCCTAACCCTAACCCTAACCCTAACCCTAACCCTAACCCTAACCCTAACCCTAACCCTAACCCTAACCCTAACCCTAACCCTAACCCTAACCCTAACCCTAACCCTAACCCTAACCCTAACCCTAACCCTAACCCTAACCCTAACCCTAACCCTAACCCTAACCCTAACCCTAACCCTAACCCTAACCCTAACCCTAACCCTAACCCTAACCCTAACCCTAACCCTAACCCTAACCCTAACCCTAACCCTAACCCTAACCCTAACCCTAACCCTAACCCTAACCCTAACCCTAACCCTAACCCTAACCCTAACCCTAACCCTAACCCTAACCCTAACCCTAACCCTAACCCTAACCCTAACCCTAACCCTAACCCTAACCCTAACCCTAACCCTAACCCTAACCCTAACCCTAACCCTAACCCTAACCCTAACCCTAACCCTAACCCTAACCCTAACCCTAACCCTAACCCTAACCCTAACCCTAACCCTAACCCTAACCCTAACCCTAACCCTAACCCTAACCCTAACCCTAACCCTAACCCTAACCCTAACCCTAACCCTAACCCTAACCCTAACCCTAACCCTAACCCTAACCCTAACCCTAACCCTAACCCTAACCCTAACCCTAACCCTAACCCTAACCCTAACCCTAACCCTAACCCTAACCCTAACCCTAACCCTAACCCTAACCCTAACCCTAACCCTAACCCTAACCCTAACCCTAACCCTAACCCTAACCCTAACCCTAACCCTAACCCTAACCCTAACCCTAACCCTAACCCTAACCCTAACCCTAACCCTAACCCTAACCCTAACCCTAACCCTAACCCTAACCCTAACCCTAACCCTAACCCTAACCCTAACCCTAACCCTAACCCTAACCCTAACCCTAACCCTAACCCTAACCCTAACCCTAACCCTAACCCTAACCCTAACCCTAACCCTAACCCTAACCCTAACCCTAACCCTAACCCTAACCCTAACCCTAACCCTAACCCTAACCCTAACCCTAACCCTAACCCTAACCCTAACCCTAACCC